>NC_091463.1:101758232-101783232 GCF_027789765.1 Dendropsophus ebraccatus | reverse complement strand
GAAGGGTAATTTACAACTTTTTATACCTTTTATACCAGATGATTAAAAAACACAATAAAAATAATCCCCAGAGTTCCCCTTTAACTTCCACAAAGAAGGGATTATATGCGATAAATCTGCCTGTGTGAACATGCTCCATGGCGGGCTCTCCCTAGCAGTCTGTCTGCTCTAGGGTTGGTGGGGTCTTGTAATTAAACTGCTCTCTTACTTCTACTCTCTGCACTGTTACACTGTAACAAACTGTGGGAACAGGAGAGAAATTGGTGCCATCTGCCCACGATACATTGTGAAAACCCTTTGCGGGAGCAGATTTCCGACCTCTAAATGTTAGCATGACATTGGCTGTTCACTGACGGCAAGCAGAGGTCTTGAACATTTTAAGTAGGATTTCTATTTGAAAGTTGACGGATCAGTCACATAAAAGCTCTGATCTGAATGGGGGCAGAAGGATGGGACCCTCCTTTAGTTACTGAGCTGTATGTATAGGGGGGGATGCGAGTACAGGAGACGGGGATGATGAGAGTTAAACGCGTCTCCTCTGTTCTCATCTCCATTAACAAGATGAAGCGTCGCTGCTGCGCTGTTGTTCCTCGGTCTCGTCAACATTGCCCGTTTTATGGATTTGATATAATTCATGACGTGTGGGGGAGGGGAGGGGGCAGGATCTTCTCCCAGAGAATTGTATTTTATTGTTTTATCTCTTTGAGATGTTTCCTTTGTTATTTATAGTTACCTCAGTGAAATGAGAGAATGAAGGCGAAATGTCAAATAAATTATCCCGAAACGCAGCTGATCCCATAGGATGTAATGAAATAATGTTCTGCGGCTACAAAATACTTCCATTAATCTTATTACATCTTCCATCGCTACAAGATAATTCAGCTCCCTGCTCCGGCCCTGTTATATCTATATTTGTAGAGATGTAGCAGAGGGGACTTTGTCATTTATAATGTAGTAGATGGAACCTGCAGTCCTATGTAACAGCACAGATAACACAGTGATATCTCTCTGAGTACAGATAATTTTGATGTCACCTGCAGTCCTATGTAACAGCACAGATAAAATAGTGATATCTCTCTCATTACAGATAATGTAGTAGATGTCACCTGCAGTCCTATGTAACAGCACAGATAACACAGTGATATCTCTGAGTACAGATAATGTAGTAGATGTCACCTGCAGTCCTATGTAACAGCACAGATAACACAGTGATATCTCTGAGTACAGATAATGTAGTAGATGTCACCTGCAGTCCTATGTAACAGCACAGATAACACAGTGATATCTCTTTGAGTACAGATAATTTAGATGTCACCTGCAGTCCTATGTAACCCCACAGATAACACAGTGATATCTCTCTGAGTACAGATAATTTAGATGTCACCTGCAGTCCTATGTAACACCACAGATAACACTTGGCATAGTTCCTCTGTAAGCGGTAATGGGCAGTCTCGGCAGACTATTGGGGTACAGGTCAGATTGGGGGGTCCTTGGCTGGGGCTGGCGGCTCAGTAATCATCTTGCACGTCTTGGCTTCTTGTGTTTTTCCGCTGATTATTTTACTTGTTAATTAAACTTTAAAGTTAATGAAACTTCTAATCTAAATGGAGACAAAAGCCGAGACAATTAACTGAGAGCACAAAAACATCAGTGAACAATCAGGGTGCAATTAAAGAATAATGGTGGCTTTCCGGGGCCCCGGAGAGGGTCATGCTGCTGCCATCACTGCGACATTCTCTGCCGCCTCGGAGAGGAGTCTGTCATTTTACAGATATTGTTGTATTATAATCATAGAAAAATTATATTCTATCATAAAGGATACATTGTGTTATGCCTAAAGCAGGATCCCTAGGGGCGGGGCATCACACTGAGGAGACACAAGCTCTTCCCATCACATTGTGTTATGCCTAAAGCAGGAACCGCAGAGGCGGGGCATCCCACCGAGGAGACACAAGCTCCTCCCATCACATTGTGGTATGCCTAAAGCAGGAACCGCAGAGGCGGGTCATCCCACCGAGGAGACACAAGCTCCTCCCATCACATTGTGTTTGTGTCTGTTACATTGAAGTAATACAGTCTGGTCACGGTGGCCTGTATATGTGGCTCTGTGGTGGTCTATTGCAGGGATGGGGGGAAGCTAAAGAACTACAATTCCTATTATGTCTGGACAGCCAAAACTTTCAGTATCCTTCCAAAATTTTGCTGTATCCCCCATATCTCTGTGTATCTCCCCATATCTTCCCTTATCCTCCCTGTATTGTCCCGTATCTATCCTCCAGCATCTCCCTGTATCCTCCCATATCTTCCTGTATCCTGACATTCACTGATCTATTCTGTGATGGGACTTGATCTGCAGAAGACTGATTTTATTGCAGGGACTTTTCTAGGAATGTAAATGGATAAATGCGGTTACGGCGACTGTGCGCGCAGCGTGTACAGGCGCAGGTTATACATTTCCACATTGCTATGCAGCAGATTTCAAATTGAGCCGCACAACATATATGAGGATATGTGCAGAGAGGTGACGGTAATAATGTTATCCCCACCGTGAGTCTCATCCATCATCTTATATACATGGACAGCTAGAGACACATGGTTCTGCCTCATCTCCAATGGCTTTACCCTCCTCTGTCTGTCTGTCTATCTATAAAGATGGATGCCATGTAGTTTGAGCCATTTCCCATAAACGCCATGTTGCTGTCTGCCGCCCAGTAAACTTTTCTTCCCTCTGAAATGAAGAGATCAGCAAGATATATTCTCCTAATAACTTGTCCAAATTGAAATATAATTGACATTTTGTAATCGGAGCCGGAGGATATGAGAGCTGATTATACGCGGGATAAATGACACTCAAGATGTGCGCCGCTCGCTGTAATATTTTCACTATTGCTAATTCTTCAATTTGACATCACTCGGCTCTGTAATAAGTCGCACATTGACACGAATCATCCCCTCCGATCCCTAGATCTGCTCTGATGGCTCATCAGGGGCTGGGCCCCACATAGAGGCTTCTGTCTGTGGGAAGGGGCGGGGCTAGATAAGGTAGCCCCACCCCCTCCACGTTCATACAGGTGGAAAACTGAAACCTTAATTATCCTAGAAATGTGGAGAACTTCTCATATTGTCTGTATAATGTCCGTGTACTCACCAATGGTGAATCTGTGTGATCTGTACATGCATAATGTTTCCTGTAGATCTTCACTTATAGCCTCTGTATTGTGTCCCCACAGCTCCAGGCCTGGGAGGCCCCCAAAACGATCGCTGGGAGTCACAATTCAGGAGAACGCACGTCTGCTACCGCACGGAGTCCAGAGTCTCTTGTCTCCCGGATTGATCTCTCCCACAGGTAATAAAAACCATTACATGGCTCTCCGCTACAAGTCAGTGAATATTGATCTAATAGGCTCCGACTAAGGGGAGAGAACTGTCTGCTGCAGAGACTGATCCCCATGATGGAGATGGGGGGCTGTAATTCAGTAAGATGTAGTAAGAAGTGACAATTACACCTGTGGCCCATAGACCCCGATGCCTAATTCTCCAGAGCTGCACTCACTATTCTGCTGTTGGGGCCACATAAATTACATAGAGGTATAATAGACGACAGCACAATTATTAAAAAGTATATTAAAAACAGACTATCGCACAACGCATTTCAACGCCGAGGAAGGAGCAGGTCTGGCTTTGAAACGCATTGTGTAATGTTGTTGTTGTTGTTGTTTTTTTTTTATATACTTTTCAGGAAATGTTTATATGGGTATTACCCCTTGCACTTTGAGGACGATCTGTACCTGAAATGCCTGTGATTACTCTTTGTGGATTTAAAGGATTCTATCACTTACATAATGTACATTACATGTACATACATTGCATTACTTATCCTGTACTGATCCTGAGTTACATCCTGTATTATACCCCAGAGCTGCACTCACTATTCTGCTGGTGGAGTCACTGTGTACATACATTACATTACTGATTCTGAGTTACATCTTGTATTATACTCCAGAGCTGCACTCACTATTCTGCTGGTGGGGTCACTGTGTACATACATTACATTACTGATCCTGAGTTACATCCTGTAGATCTTTTATTTAAAAAAATATAAAACATAACAACAAACCAACAATATAAATCACACAACTGTACAATATATACAAGTCCATAAACGTATTGACTGGTCCAGCCTTACATTCACCAAACACACCGCTGTATTATCCCTCACACGTGCAAACTAGATTTCGCCAAAACACCACAATAATAACACTATCAAACCTAACAATAACTAACATAACTATACTCCATACTAACCCCCTGGTCCGGCTGCGTTCCACAAAAATTAAATAAATTTACAAATAAATACATAAATAAATATATACGTAGATCCCTACACCAAACCGCAAAACAGTTTTTTTTTTTTGTTTTTTTTTTACTACATGTAAATACATTGCATTACTTATCCTGTACTGATCCTGAGTTACATCCTGTATTATACCCCAGAGCTGCACTCACTATTCTGCTGGTGGAGTCACTGTGTACATTACATTACTGATCCTGAGTTACATCCTGTATTATACTCCAGAGCTGCACTCACTATTCTGCTGGTGAGGTCACTGTGTACATACATTACATTACTGATCCTGAGTTACATCCTGTATTATACCCCAGAGCTGCACTCACTATTCTGCTGGTGGGGTCACTGTGTACATACATTACATTACTGATCCTGAGTTACATCCTCTATTATACCCCAGAGCTGCACTCACTATTCTGCTGGTGGAGTCACTGTGTACATTACATTACTGATCCTGAGTTACATCCTGTATTATACTCCAGAGCTGCACTCACTATTCTGCTGGTGAGGTCACTGTGTACATACATTACATTACTGATCCTGAGTTACATACTGTATTATACTCCAGAGCTGCCCTCACTGTTCTGCTGGAGGGGTTACTGTGCACATACATTACATTTACATTCTGCTGTCATCATTATGAATCATTTTGTAACAGATCTCTTGGAATCCTGGGGGATCTGTAATAGCAGGAGATGTCTGATCCCCTCCTCCTGTGTATTATTGAGAATATCTACCATTGTCCTCCGTCCTCTCCCCGCCGGTCCGGCTCATACTAGGGATGTTGGCTGACAGCTACCTGCCTTGTCCGCCTCCTTGTGGGATCCTCTGATCCCTTAGATGTGACAATCCCTCTGATGTCTACAAGTAATAAATTAATATGATTAAATTAATGAGCGGCAGAACCGCTGCCAAGCGTCACTCGTCCGTTTATCACCCTCGCCGCAGACGTGAATCTCGTCCTTTTTTCCCTGTGGTGAAGGGATCAGGGGGAACCTGCGCATTGTCACGGTGATCGATGACGCATCCTATGGTGCATTACATCCCATCTGCTCCTATTATATGTAACGCAGGACGGTGATCTAAACAAACATCCGAAGATCCGCAGATCCTGTATATCCCCCCCCCCCAGTAGTTTCTGCTTCACCAACCGCCGCGTCTCCGGGGGAAATAACAAATTATCACATTTAAATAACACAGAGGATTCTGCTAGCTTTATTATTTTTCTGCTTTTTTTTGTGAGTTTGATATGTAATATGTGACTGCGACCTCCGACCCCGATCTGTTGGACAGTAATTGTCTCCAAGAAGCAAAACTCCGCTCCGTGATATCGTTACATTGTATCATCTTAGGCGGAGGTCGCATTCCATGTCCATGAATGGCGCAAGACCCTGCTGCTTACTTCTCGCTGCTGAGGATTTGTAGCAGCTTCATCGTTCTGGATAGATCCATTCTCTTCAGTCGGGATACGCACTGTAATTCTGAGATGCTGCGTTTATTTTTTGTCATTTATATCATAGCTGCGTGTTCTGCACAGATATCAAGGCCGTGGATTACCCCACTGAATAGATGTAAACTGCCTCTAAAACCATGAGAAAATAGAAGCGCAAAGGAGTAAGAATACAACATAGGGCTCGGTTCACATTATGTATATTTCAGTCAGTATTGTGGTCCTCTTATTGCAACCAAAACCAGGAGTGGATTAAAAACACAGAAAGGCTCTGTTCAATGTTGTAATTGAGTGGATGGCCGCCATATAATGGCAAATATTTGCTGTTATTTTAAAACAACGGCTGTTGTATTGAAATAATGGCCGTTATTTACTGTTATCCACATCCACTCAATTTTAACATTGTGTGAACAGAGCCTTTCTGTGTTTTTAATCCACTCCTGGTTTTGGTTGCAATATGAGGACCACAATACTGACTGAAATATACGTAGTGTGAACCCAGCCTCGAATTTATTTCACATATTAAAGGGGTACTTTCTTTCAAATTAGCTGCTGTCAGAAAGTTACATTGATTTGTTAATTACTTCTCTTTAAAAATCTCCCATCTTCCAGGACTTATCAGCTGCTGTATGCCCTGCAGGAAGTGGTGTATTCTCTTTAGTCTGACACAGTGCTCTTTGCTGCCATCTCTGTCCATGTCAGAAAACCCCTACTGCTCTGGACAGTTCCTATGGGGATTTGCTGCTGCTTTGGACAGTTCCTAACATGGACAGAGGTGGCAGCAGAGAACACTGTGTCACACTGGAGAGAATACATCACTTCCTGCAGGACATACAGCAGCTGATAAGTACAGTAATACTGAAGATTTTTAAATTAAATAGAGGAAAATTGCAAATCTATATAACTTTCTGACACCAGTTGATTTGAAAGAAAAAAATTTTCACCGGAGTACCCCTTTAAACTATTTTCCAGACAGAAGCCCATTCCCCCCCCCCAATGTACACCCACCCTCAGGTCTGACTGCGCAGCTACTGAGAGCAGCTAACACCTCGCCACTTGTGATAACCATTGGATACACAATTTATACCTCCCTACCATGGCTGTATATGGCTCTGTAGTGCCAGGAGTCCTGGAAAACAAGTATATAGTCTGACTGTATTCACGTCTTCCAGTAACTTGTGGAGGCAATCGTGTAGGAGGCCGTGTGTGGTCTGTACTATCCACAGTGTAAGTCTATACTCTTAGGACAGGTTCATGGCTACAATCCGCGCCATTTTCGTGTCCACTTTAGTGCTGGAACAGTCCTTTCCTATTCACTATGATGGGGATGTGTAGCGAGGGCTGCACCATTTTCTATTTTCTGTCAGATTTTTCAGCTTTGGACAAAGTAACATGTCATGCCTTTTTTTTTATTTTAATAAATTACCTCATGGAGTCCTTGAAATTCCCTCCATTGAGAAATCTGTCAGTAAATTTGCATCAAAATCTGCATGGATTTAGGGCTCCTATTTCCATGTTGAGTTTGATACTGACTTTTCTGTGTGAACAATCCCTCAGGCCACCCTTACCTGTTCCTTGGTGGACATGGGTGGTGCTTGTGATTTACCACAAGCACCTGGATTTGCATTGTTGTGTGTGGGCCGACCCTTATGGTGCGTTTACACAGACAGATTTATCTGACAGATTTTTAAAGCCAAAGCCAGGAATGGATTTAAAAAGAGGAGAAATCTCAGTCTTTCCTTTATGACCTGTTCTCTGTTAATGGTCTCTTTCTTGCTTTGGCTGTCATATAGATTTGTCTGTGTAAATGCACCATTAGCCCAGATGGTTGTGGTGACTACCATGTAACTAGGCCCCTTGTCCGTCACTTACTCCACACACATGTATAATTATATGGCTATAAACACTCCCCTCCACCCCTTTAGGGTATCACTGAGTAAAAGCTGCAGAATCCTGCCTGCTTCAGTGTCCCACAGTGTCTCCATGGGAGGGCTCATGTGCCTCCACTTCTGTCGCTCTCCACTCAAAGAATTGCCATGAACAGAAAACATACTCACCAGGATCTTGTTCATTATATTTCCATCCCTATAGCTGAGTGCCCATTCAGGACTTTGGTCAAGCCGAGTGCCCATTCAGGACTTTGGTCAAGCCGAGTGCCCATTCAGGACTTTGGTCAAGCCGAGTGCCCACTCAGGACTTTGGTCAAGCCGAGTGCCCACTCAGGACTTTGGTCAAGCCGAGTGTCCACTCAGGACTTTGGTCAAGCCGAGTGTCCACTCAGGACTTGGGAAAGCTGAGTGACCATTTATTAACTATGTTATAACTGTTACAACAAATTGTTACTTTTGTTTTTCTCTAAACAAACCCACACGACGTCCCGCCTCCTGCGGATAATGCGATTTTCCAGGTCGCCCATATCGTGTTTATTCTGCAAAAATGACTTTTCATCCTGAAATACGTGAAGCGCGCGAGTCCTGCCTGGAATTGATTTAACTTGATGCCCGGATGCACAAATAGCATAAATTACGCTCCTCGTAAATGTTATATACGGCGCGGCATATGGCGAGTCACAAGGAACTGTTAATTAACGCTTCCAGCGGCGGTGACTTTGTGAGAGGCTGCGACATCTCCGAGGTTTTAGGAAATCCTAAGGATGTGGGATGTTGTGGAGGAGCCATATGTTCATCCCCTAATGAAGTGCGCTGGAAATAAGACCTCTCTCCTATACCGCGTATCCCTGTGGTCGTCATGACATATGGCCGCCACCAAGGTCACATAGGGGGCTGCCCACTGCGCCAAAAAAATGTAATCACATGATCTGCAGCCAGTCACAAATATATGAGCCACTGCAGAGCCGGATCACCAGATATTCTGGATTATTGGAGGGATTCCAATACAGTACAGAGGACAAACTGTTAAAAAAAGACAAAAATATATCATATATTCCCATGTTCCATGAAAGACAGAACCCACAGACGGGGAAGCCCTGCAGTGGACTCTTACAACCCCCCCCCCCCCCCCCCCCCCCCCCCGTTATTATGTATCAGTATGATGTCGGGGGCAGGGAATGTGTTTGCATCTTCGCAGCAGAATGACACAGCCTTAACCCTTTAAGGACAGAGCAAATTTCGATTTTTGCGTTTTCGGTTTTTCCTCCTTGTGCATAAAAGGCCATAGCACTTGCATTTTTCCACCTAGAGACCCACATGAGCCCTTATTTTTTGCGTCACTAATTGTACTTTGCAATGACTGCTGAATTTTTGCATAAAGTACACTGCGAAACCAGAAAAAAATTCAAAGTGTGGTGAAATTGAAAAAAAAAACGCATTTTGTTTATTTGGGGGAAATGTGTTTTTACGCCATTCGCCCTGGGGTAAAACTGACTTGTTATAAATGTTTCTCAAGTCTTTACGATTAAAACGATATATAACATGTATAACTTATATTGTATCTGATGGCCTGTAAAAAATTTAAACCATTGTCAACAAATATACGTCACTTAAAATCTCTCCATTCCCAGGCTTATAGCGCTTTTATCCTTTGGTCTATGGGGCTGTGTCAGGTGTCATTTTTTGCGCCATGACATGTTCTTTCTATCGGTACCTTGATTGCGCATATACGACTTTTTGATCGCTTTTTATTACAATTTTTCTGGATTTGATGCGACCAAAAATGCGCAATTTTGCACTTTGGGATTTTTTTGCGCTGACGCCATATACCGTGCGAGATCAGGAATGTGATTAATTAATAGTTTGGGCGATTACGCACACGGCGATAGCAAACATGTTTATTTATTTATTTATTTGTTTACTTTTATTTATAACCTGGGAAAAGGGGGGTGATTCAGACTTTTATTAGGGGAGGGGGCTTTTTACTAATAATGACATTTTTTTTTAAACTTTTACACTTATACTAGAAGCCCCCCTGGGGTTAGGGTTATTCCCCCTGGGGTTAGGGTTATTCCCCCCTGGGGGACTTCTAGTATAAGTGATCTGATCTCTCATAGAGATCTCTGCAGCATAGATATGCTGCAGAGATCCATGAGATAGGCACTCGTTTACTTCCGGCTGCTGCAGCCGGAAGTAAACGAGTGCCGAGCCGGGGACGGCGCCATCTTGGAGCGGTCCCCGGCCGGCTTCATTTACGGAGATCGCTCCTCCGGGATAACATCCCGGAGGAGCGATCTCCCCACTAGACACCAGGGATGACGCTGCGTCCGGTAATCGGATGCAGCTGTCATGTTTGACAGCTGCATCCGATTACTGTATTAGCGGGCACGGCGATCGGACCGCGCCCGCTAATACCTACGGTCCCGGGCTACACGCGGCACCCGGGACCGGCGCGGTTCAGAGCGGGGCCGCCGCGCGGCCCCGCTCTGAACTCCCTTACCGGCATCAGGGCGTAAATTTACGCCCGATGTCGTTAAGGGGTTAAAGGGGAACTTTTTTTTTATTAAAGTATTGTATTGTCCCCTAAAAGTTATACAAATCCCCAATATGCACTTATTACAGGAAATGCTTATAAAGTGCTTTTTTCCCTGCACTAACTACTGCATCAAGGCTTCACTTCCTGGATAACATGGTGATGTCACTTCCTGGATAACATGGTGATGTCACTTCCTGGATAACATGGTGATGTCACTTCCTGGATAACATGGTGAGGTCACTTCCTGGATAACATGGTGAGGTCACTTTCTGGATAACATGGTGAGGTCACTTTCTGGATAACATGGTGAGGTCACTTCCTGGATAACCCGGTGATGTCACTACCCGACTCCCAGAGCTGTGCGGCTGTGGCTGCTGGAGAGGATGATGGCAGGGGGATGCTCAGTGTCCCTCCAGTGCCCTGTGTCCCTCAGTGTCCCTCTGCCATTATCCTCTCCAGCAGCCACAGCCCACACAGCTCTGGGAGTCTGGTCGTGACATCACCATGTTATCCAGGAAGTGACATCACCATGTTATCCAGGAAGTGACATCACCATGTTATCCTGGAAGTGACATCACCATGTTATCCTGGAAGTGACATCACCATGTTATCCTGGAAGTGACATCACCATGTTATCCAGGAAGTGACATCACCATGTTATCCAGGAAGTGACATCACCATGTTATCCTGGAAGTGACATCACCATGTTATCCTGGAAGTGACATCACCATATTATCCAGGAAGTGACATCACCATGTTATCCAGGAAGTGACATCACCATGTTATCCTGGAAGTGACATCACCATGTTATCCAGGAAGTGAAGCCTTGATGCAGTAGTAAGTGCAGGGAAAAAAGCACTTTATAAGCATTTCCTGTAATAGGTTTATATTGGGGATTTGTATAACTTTTGGGGGGCAATACAATAGTTTTTTTCTTTTTGTTATTTTTACATTAGCCAATCGGCGCAGGGATCACAATGGCGCATTCCTTTTTTTAAATGCTATTGTCTCCTCTATCTACTGGTAAAAAAACATAGTGCAACAGCAACCCACAGGTGCAAGAGCTTACCGTACATACTCCCTCCAGTGTACACACAATAAAAACCTGCTCTGTAGATTGGGTGTCCCGTGTTACCGAGTGTCCCGTGTCACCAGGTCACAGAGTGTCCCGTGTCACCAGGTTAAGGTGTCCTCAGAGACATGGTTCCTACTCTAGCATTTTCACAGTAGCAATGGCCTTTCCTGGGCTGAACAAGCCTACAACTGGGCCAAAAGGATGTAGCGCCCCCCCCCTCTCCCCCCCCCCCCCACTCAACAGAAAAAAAGGAAAAAATTATTTGCTGATGCTGTCCCTTTAAAGTGACAGTAATGCATTAAATCCATTGACTCTTATGGGTTCAAAATAGTGTCGATGTTGCATATTATGTCAATCAAACCATTTATGTATTGGCATTGGTTATCAATGACTAAAAACTGAAGCAATATGGGTCCATAATCCAGTAGTGACTGAGCTCGTCCCTTGGTTTTCCTGTCTGTAGTAGTAGATTGTGGATTACTGGGATTTACACACTATTAATTTCCGATTCAAAGGAAATTTACAGAAGTGTTTAAAAATATTTACCCGGATTCTGAAAATAAAGGGAGTGAATTTGTGAATCTTCTAGTCATTTACCTAATTATATTCTAGTTTCTTCTCCAGTTCCATCCAGAGCTGCATTCACAATTCTGCTGTCGCTTGACTTGAGTGGGGTGCATTGTGGGTACATAGACGGTGATATGGATTTAAGCTGTTAGGTCACATGACTGACTGTAAACTATTGTCTGTGGTCGCACTTGCCGCAGCTCTTGGTGTGATTGGAGGGTAATAGATTGGTGAAGACGCTAATGGGGAGAGGTGATGTTATGATGGGATACATGTCTGTTACCTCCTGGCAGGCAGCACCATAGACACCACTTACACTTTATTCTTATGTAAATGTAATGTTCTCGCCTTGATGGCTTACATTCGGCAAGGTCACCTTTTTCTTTATAGTGGACCGTCCTCTCCAGTTCCTCGGCTCCAGATACTTGATGATTCACAGCAACATATGTCAAGTAGAAAATATCTTAAAACGAGTGTGAGTCAGAAGTGCGCCAATGCGAGCTCATTAGTTAATGGCGTTTTCACCTCAATACTCCAGGACGTGGGGGAGGAGGGGGACGCAGCTTAAAGTGACAGCAGAATACAAAAACTGTCTGCTGCTATATCTGTATAATGTCCAGTTACCTTGTAGTCCCTGCTGCAGAGACCTCGCCTGATTGCTACAATGTATCATTATGACTTACATGAATCCGCTGTCTACTTCTCAGAGGATTTCCCAGGATACAATTGTAATAAACCCATTAGATGTGTACAGGCCGCATGTAGAAGTAGGGGCAGATTCACTCAGTTTTCCCCCAATACATTCAGGGTAAACTTCAGAAACCTGCTAGAAGGATATGGCTGCATATACCATAGCACGCCCATTAAGCCCATCTTTAGATAAAAATCCATTACATTCAACCTAAAAAAAAGGTAAAGTGGGTCAATCATAGTCATAGTGAGCACGTTTTGTCCAGCCTGATCTGCTGAGCTTCTTCAGTCCTGCCCAGTCGCAATATACATGGAGATGTAGTCACACTTATAGTATGTGCAAAGCACTTGTGAAACCCTATCCTAGCCCATAACTCAGGCTGTAAAGGATGAGGAATTTAAAGGGGTATTCCTACAATTTACAGTTACTCTTTACTCCCAACCACAATAAAAGAAGCGGAGCTCACATGTACGGCCAGCTCTCCCTTTAGTGTCAATGGAGCAGCGCATGTTAAAGTTCTGAAGCCAAACATTGCAGTAGATAGAGGAGCCAAACATTCTATGGAGTTCCACTCCATAGAACACGTATGGAGCACCGTCCATACATGTAAGCTCCACTTCTTTTATTAGAGGTGGAGCAAGGAGTAAGGGTCCTATTCCACCGAACGATTATCGTTCGCATAATCGTTAACGATTAACGATCTCAAACGACCGCTTTTGCGAAAGACCTGAAAACGGTCACTCATTTCCATGGAACGATAATCGTTACTTATGATCGTATTTGCGATTTTTTTTCTTCGCTATTTCTTCGCTATTGCGTTCGTATCTACTGCGAACGACCGAACAATGTCTTATTCAATGCGAACGATTTGGGAACGTTTTGCGAACGAGCAACGATAAAAATAGGTCCAGATCTTATAAAGCGATCAACGATTTCTCGTTCGGTCGTTAATCGTTAACTGCATTTCAACCGAACGGTTATCGTTTAGATTCGAACAATTTAACGATAATCTGAACGATAATCCTCTGGTGGAATAGGGCCCTAAGGGATAATTGTAAATTGTGGGACTACACCTTTAAGTGCAAAGTTATAAAGTTCCATTCACTTTTATGGAACTTAGCTGCAATACCACACACAATCTGAGGACAGGAGAGGCGCCTGTCTGCCAGTGATAGTCATAGGGATCATTTGTAATCTGCAGCCATGGAGACACACAGGTCTGCGTTGGAGCTGTATACACAAAGCAGCAGGAGATATTTAATCAAGGCATCTGCCATGTTGCTTCATTTATTGCTTTAGATACATGTGAGCAAAGAAAACAAAATAAAGCAGCCACATATAATATCACAGAGGAGCTCGATCACGTGGACGAGGAGGTGGGATTGCAGGCGCCACTGACTGAGATCCCAAGAGCAGGGAACCGCTGGGGATTATTACATGTGAGCTCAGCCTGCCTGCTGATGGCGCTGTGCACGGTGCCTGGCGGATCCCGCCGTCTTTACTAATGACTTGAGTTGCTCCGTAGCCCTTGAGTTAGAGCTGAGCTGTGAGCCTCATGCTTTACTGCGCACTTATGCAGAAAAAGCAGCGGCGGCGACATCGTCCTCTCGACACACTCACTCTCCGCTCAGCAGAGTGCAATTGACTTGGCCCCGGCGATTGTAGGAGCAGGTGACTTGATTACTCTGAAATCAGGCAGAAAATGTCCTCTTCTGGTTACTCGAGTGAATCAGTCAAATTATCGAGTGGCACAACGAATTCGATGCCTCGGGCCATCAGAGCTGCCACTTTGTATAAGTCAAGCCTTCACTTAGTGTGAAATTTCCCGTTTTTCTTGTATTTAATGTCATTCTCTTTCATTTAATATTCCCTTTACCGCTAATTCCCGTGTACAATGTCTGATATATTGCGCTGTCACATACAAAGAGGAACAAAGAATGAAAACCTGCAAAACGCTGACCGTGGAAATGACGTGTAAAGTCACCTATGTCCTCTCACAATTCCATTGTCTTCCACACCCCCAGGCTGGGAAGGACCAAGAACATAGTGAAGACTGACACTCAGCACGTGCGAGGGTGGGTCCTGTAGAAGTGTTCAGCATGCATGGTCCATGGAGGGCCGGGCAGCTAACCTAACGGACAGATAAAAGCATGATTCTCTATATGACTTTATTTGTGCATGTGTCGTCTTGTAGATTACAGTGTGCACACATTATAATACAACAAGGAATTGGTGGGGGTGAGGAATCACTGTATATGTAAATATCAGCAGGACAGGCTTTTTTTTTTACATAATTGTTTTAACTGATTCAATTAGAAATTGTCATGGCGAGCGGGAAACGGAGAGAAATTGTCTGAAATACATAAATGGAGAAGCCGGGGAGCGGCAGATGTCCAGATAGGGATTCACTGATCGGCTTTCACGCTTTTTTCCCTGTTTATTTATGAAAGATTTGTTTTGTTGTGAATAACCTGACAGGCTATAGGATAACAAACCCTGGTGAGTAAGTGAAGCAAAGACTATCAGAAAGATGCAGAATTGTTCATTATAACTAGAGATGAGCGAACCATGCTCGAGTCGATCCGAACCCGAACTTTCGGCATTTGATTAGCGGTGGCTGCTGAAGTTGGATAAAGCCCTAAGGCTATGTGGAAATCATGGATATAGTCATTGGCTGTATCCATGTTTTCCAGACAACCTTAGAGCTTTATCCAAGTTCAGCAGCCGCAGCTAATCAAATGCCGAACGATCGGGTTCGGATGGATTTGAACCCGAACCTGGTTCGCTCATCTCTAATTATAACATGATTTCTCTTAAAGGGTGTGGTAACATTTGACACTGAAAAATATTTTTTTTTCCATATGTTACATTGCAAACAAACTGCAGCATTATTACTGCAATCTTCTTTCCTTCATTTTCAGACCACCTCATATGTAGTTTGCCACTTTGCTTGTAGGCTAATATTCCTTTCATGTCTGTGTTACCTACCTGTTATCTACAGCCTTTGTGTGCTGCTCTCTGTGTGTTTTCCTCCCTATCTACAGCCTGTGTGAGCTGCCTGACCTTCATGCATGTTCTCCTCCCTATCTACAGCCTGTGCGCTGTCCTCCATGTATGTTCTCCGCCCTATTTACAGCCTGTGTGAGCTGCTCTCCATGTGTGCTCTCTTCTCCATCTACAGCCTGTGTGAGCTTCTCTTTGTATGCTCTCCTCTCCATATAAAGCCTATGTGAGCTCTTCAGGTATGCTCTCCTCTCCATCTACATCCTGTGTGAGCTTCTCTCTTTGTATGCTCTTCTCTCCTCTCCATCTACATATATGTTCTCCTCCCTATCTACAGCCTATATTCTGTCTTCCATGTATGATCTCCTCCCTTTTTACATCCTGAGTGAGCTGCTCTCCATGTGTGCTCTCCTCTCCATCTACAGCCTGAGTGAGCTTCTCTCTAGGTATGCTCTCCTCTCCATCTACAGTCTGTGTGAGCTTCTCTTTGTATACTCTCTTCTACATCTACAGCAGGGGCCTCAAACTCGCGGCCCGCGGGCCAACTGCGGCCCTCGGGACACTAGTTTGCGACCCCCACCTCAATCGTAGCTTCACTGTAAGTGCGGCCCTGACACTGTGCTAGTCTTCGGGAGGCCGGCCGAACTGCTGCAGCCGTCCCTGATGCTGGCCCCCCTTTGCCGTGTCATCTGCTGCTCAGCCGTGATTGGCTCAGCTTAACTTTATGCTCAGCCAATCGCGGCTGAGCAGCTGATGACGCGGCAGAGGGGCCGGCATCAGGGATGGCTGCAGCTGTTCGGCCGGCCTCCTGAAGACGACGGAGAGGTGGGCGGCGGTGCTGGTGGTGGGAGGGGAGGTGTGCGGCGGTGGTGCAGGGCAGGTGAGCGGTGCAGGGGCCTACAGCCTCCTAGCAGAGCCGCCGCCTCCTAGCGTCCCTGCCGTACATGCAGATCCCCGGTCTCTGGAGGAGGAGGCCGCTGGGACTTCAAGGTGATCGCATCGCTGCAAGTCCTGGGGCTGTTCAGCAGGATCAGGGGATGCAGTGCAGACCCCCGATCCTGCTTTACAGCCCCAGGACTTGCAGTGATGCGATCACCTTGCAGTCCCGCGGCCTCCTCCTCCAGAGACCGGGGAGCTGCATGTGCGGCTGAGAGGAGAGCTCCGGGGGTGAGAGTAGGAGGGGTGTGTGCCCAGCTCCCCCCAGTCCCCTCTCAGTGACCTCCCAGCTCCCCCCAGTCCCCTGTGTCACCCCCAGTCCCTTCTCAGAGACCCCCCAGTCCCCTGTGTCACCCCCTGCTCGCCCCAGTCCCCCGTGTCACCCCCTGCTCCCCCCAGTCCCCTGTGTCACCCCCTGCTCCCCCAGTCCCCTCTCAGAGACCCCCAGTCCCCTGTGTCACCCCCTGCTCCCCCTAGTCCCCTCTCAGAGACCCCCAGTCCCCTTTGTCACCCCCTGCTCCCCTCTGTCACCTCCTGCTCCCCCCAGTCCCCTCTCAGACCCCCAGTCCCCTTTGTCACCCCCAGTCCCCTGTCACCCCCTGCTCCCCCAGTCCCCTGTGTCACCCCCCGCTCCCTTCTGTCACCCCCTGCTACCCCCAGTCCCCTGTGTCACCCACCAGCTCCCCTCTGAGACCCCCAGTCCCCTCTCAGAGACCCCCAGTCCCCTCTCAGAGACCCCCAGTCCCCTCTCAGAGACCCCCAGTCCCCTCTAGTCCCCTGTGTCACCCCCAGCTCCCCCTAGTCCCCTGTGTCACCCCCCCAGTCCCCTTCTTGTGGAAAACCTGATGCGGCCCAGCCTCACCCAGACTCTACCTCCAGCGGTCCCCAGGTAAATTGAATTTGAGACCCATGATCTACAGCCTGTGTGAGCTTGTCTTTAGGTATGCTCTCCTCTCCATCTACAGCCTGTGTGAGCTTGTCTTTAGGTATGCTCTCCTCTCCATCTACAGCCTGTGTGAGCTTGTCTTTAGGTATGCTTTCCTCTCCATCTACAGCCTGTGTGAGCTTCTCTCTCTATGTATGATCTCCTCTCCATCCTCCTGTGGAGAGGATTTAAAAAGCCCCTCAGGTGAATCTTTCTTACAGACACTGCAGAAGTAAAATGGTATATGAAGGAGTTTCTAACTCTTAAGTTAACCCCTTGTTTCTCCTCTAACAGTGACATTTTAGGTCTATGAGCAGCGTCACATGTATCACTCATCACCACAGACGCGTTTCACCCTCAATCAATCATTGTAGAATTGTCTGGGGCTTTGTTACAATGTATCAGTCTGGATTGTCTGGCCTCACAGAGGATGGATGAGCTTGATTCCCAGTGTGTAGCTGTACAGGATATAATGATACACAGTAGCAGGTTTATTATGTGGATGTTCTAGGTGACTGTAGGGATGGATATTTTTGCCCTCACCAGAAAGGAGCGTACACTTTCTGATCTTCCGTATACTGCTCTATAAGTTATCACAATATAAAGGCTTGTCGGGACTATTTGTGATCAGGAGACGTATCCCGACTATTGAGTTATTGTGCACAGGGAAACATTGGGAAATGAGGACCCCAGGACAGGGACACTTTTTGATCTGTCGAACCCTCTTCTCCTTGTCTTACATCTCTGTGATGAACTTTATATAAACCCCTGGTGAGCGCTGTGGGGGTTGTTTCGGGGGTTAGGTCAGCGCCATCCATATGTTATCCACATGATGACTTTAAGGAATTGGATAAGATGAAACATCCTGCGCTCCATTCATTACATACAGTGGAGGCTCAAAGAAAACAAGTGTTGTCATAAATCTGGATAAAACCGGGATACGGGCCCGTGTGGAACAGAGGCCGGTCGGGCCCCCCAAAATATGTCTGTACTATGGGCAGGAACGCCTCCTAGAGATATCACACCTGGGAATTGCCTCCAGATCACAAGCACCTGGTTACCTAGAGGTCTAAATGGCTCCTGATCGCTGGATAGGGATTGAATGGGATAAGCTGCAGTTTAAGGCACAGTCTCCCACATATGAGCGGATACAATTCAAGGGCAGGTGATCAGTTTTTATGCTCTGGAGAATCCCTTTATTTCCCCCCTTATTTCCCCTTTTAATCATCAGTCCTGTCATTTGTATTGGACTTGTTCAGCTTCTTCCCTTTCCCGCAGCGGGATGTCCCAGCACAGTCTCTACACCAGACAGAGCCGCCATCATGTCTCCAAAGCCTCACCTTTCTATAGTATATCCCTGAGGTGGAGATTTTCAGGGTAAATGTGTTCATTGTGTTATTGGCTTTGCTATTTATAACCTCTGCTTCTTGTATTAAGTTAGACAATAGGTGATAAAGGAACGGGTGTAATTTCCCTTAGTCACCCTGCAGTGTAGCTCTATCGGACTAGGTGTGTGACTACGTTGTATTATGTTAATGGTAATGGTGTCAGCATCTTCCTCTCTGGTTCAGGAGGCTTTATATTCCCAAGACTTGTGCACCAGATATAATATATACTTGGATAGGTTACCATCTAACTTTATAAACATCTCTCTGTGCCCCCGAGGATCCCAGGACCCATCCGGCCGCTGCCTCCACACAGATGTGGAGCAGGGAACATGTGGAGAGAATTTGTTGCCACCTTTAATGTAACATGTCCAGTATGTGCACCGCAGGATCTAATAGGGAAGCCGCAGTGACATCAAAGTCCCCTCCGGACCCTCAGACTGAAGCCCTTTCATTGTTCCCAGTGTTTGGCTTTCTCTGATTTGGATACAAAAACAAATGAGTCGATGGCGATAATATGCAGCACCGAGTGGGGGAAACATTTATGGTATTCAAGACACGTTGTATCCCCCAGAGGTGGCTTGGACCCCAGGGACGATGTCGTATAACTATATATCATGTACGTTTCCACATCTGCACAGCGTAAGCTCATATATAGCCGCAGCCTTAAAGGGCCGACGCAGGTCTATATGAATAAAATTCATCATCATTGTATACTGAGTTTACTATTTCTGATGCTGAACGTTCAGGTCACAACTATTTTTATGATTTCTGGATGTGGCTATAATGTTTCCATTTTATTTACTTATTTAATTTAATCTTGAAAGTTTCAAAATTTTTCACTATCAAATGCTTAATAAATAAAAATAATCACAGCCGTATTTTTACACAAAAAAAAAAAATTGACTTACCTTTAGGCTATTTTCACACAACGTAAGTTCCTTGGGAATCACGGCCGTTGTTACAACCGCCGTGATTCCCACGAAACTTACGTAGTGCTGCCTTCTGAGGGAATCCTGTCCAGAGTGTATACAGATAGTACATATATACATACACCTAGTATACACTTCGGCCGGGATCCCCAGCGGCGCCGTAAAAAACTGACATGTCAGTTTTCTGTGGCCATTATTCATTGAATAGCGGCCGCAGAAACCCTGTGAGTGCACACTATGAAGCGAACGGCTCCGGCAGCACGCTCCATAGTACGCAGTGGAGAGTTCTGATGTGGGCGTGCACGGATGCGCCCGCATCAGAACTAAGCAGCACTAAAGATCATCTGGCCAGTACTGTAGTAACAGCCGTGATCATCTTTTTAGAGATCGGCCGTTCCGTGACCCGATCGGTCTCATATGTTGTGTCAACATAGCCTTAAGTTTTATTTTAATCAGATTCTGGATGCCGCTGATCATATACCTTGAATTGTTCTTAGACCCCAGTAGACTAGACAGATGAGCTGGAGTCACTGATCATAGCTGTACCTAATGGAGGAAAGCTGCAGTGTAAAGCATGGAAGTGAGGTGACGAGACAGGAGGGGGCCTATTAGCGGCACTGGCTGCTATATATATATATATATATATATATATATATATATATATATATATATGTGTGTGTATATATATATATATATATATATATATATATATATAATAAGATAATGTGTACCTTATAGTGTATTACTATAGGAGTTGTACTGTACGGCCCAGACCTGCAGATCTTGGTGGAGTTTACAGATAAACTTAAACTCTCAGAAGTTCCTTTCTGTGGAAACAAGTTGTAATAACCAAATCTTGCTATTTCTAGTTCCTATTAGACAATGTTTAGTTTCTTCTTCCATTATGTCCTTTAATTTCCATTTTTAATACGGAATAAAAAGTTTATGTTCCGCGATGGAATTTTTCATCATTTCCCATATTTCTATATTAACATACGGTAACTTTTTTTCCTGTTTTATAGTTCACTTTCACTTTAAGAAGAATTACTTTTTTTTTTTTTTGAGAGCGCATCATAAAAAATGTAATTTACAAAAACTGTAATTTTTTTTCTTTGTTTTCAGTATTTTACATCTATTATTTTTAAAATTACTTTTATATTAAAATAGCCATAAAGTTGGTGCGGGTTGCGGGCACAATGTGTCTTTAGATAATTTCTACTCTCATGTTCTTTTTTTTTTTTTGCTTGAATAATAAAATCATAAATCGGAAAGTGGAATTAATTGAAAAAGCTGAAATTGAATGTTTTTTTATGTTTTCTTTGCAATTTAAAACTGTCAATTTTCCCCCATAGAGTCAGAGCGGTTATTATGGCTTCTGCCGTTTTACCAGTTTTGACATTAATGAAAAACAAAATCATTTTTATGGATTAAATTGGCCATTTTAATGGTTCTTTTGAGCTGCGGATTGTTTTAACCCCTAACTGGACGGACCTGTGTTTCTCACCAACACGTTCTCTTCCAGTGATATATATGATAATGCAGGTACCTTCTGATAACATTGCAGCAAATAAGAGCAAGTGAGAGGTTAGTTGGGGGAAAGATCAGAAGCAATGGGAGAAAATATTATTTTACTGAAAGAGTAGTAGATACCTGGAACAAACTTCCAGCAGAGGTGGTTGGTAAATCTACAATAACAGAATTTAAATACGCCTGGGATAAACATACATCTATCCTAAGATAATAAAGAAAATACTAAAAGGGCAGACTAGATGGACCCAAGGGTCTTTTTCTGCCGACAATCTTCTATGTTTCTAAATCTCCACCTCTTATCAGCTCATTATCTAATAACTTATAAGCCCAGCAGCTTCTGTGCACACTGTCTGCAAGGATCTGTGCCACCTCTGAGGAGCATCACCTCTATCAGACGACATGGAGAGAAGGGAGCTACTGCACATCACACCTATGGCTGATACTAATGCCGCTCGGCTAATTTTAAAAACAAACGCCAGGATGTTGGTATATAATTTGATCAAACCATACTGCCCTGTGTACCACGTGCAGGTCTCCTGGTTCACACTGGTCCCTACGCTAACTCCACACCATGTCGGTCAGCGACTTGGGCCATGGAATGGCCCTGCAACCCCAATGTCACAGGACCAAACCCAAAATGCCCCCCCCCCCAATACCCAGCCGGCACCACCAGCGGAGAAGGCTGCCCCCAAACAACACAAGTATGAATATGGTATTACACTCACCACTGCTGCTGCAGACAGAATGGGAAAAACATGGAGGTACTGACATGTGAGCACAGGTATATCCTGCTAATTTGGGTCTTATGAAGGCATTAGTATCAGCCATAGGTGGGCTGTGCAGTAGCTCCCTTCTCTCCATGTCGCATTTTGTTTTTCTGCCTTTTCTGAGCGGCTGGCACTCCCCTTTATAAGACCCATGTGACCAAAATTAACAGGATATACCTGTGCTCACATGTCAGTACCTCCATGTTTTTCCCATTCTGTCTGCAGCAGTGGGGGTGAGTGTAATACCATATTCATACTTGTGTTGTTTGGGGGCAGCCTTCTCCGCCGGTGGTGCTGGCTGGGAATTGGGTTTGGTCCTGTGACATTGGGGTTGCAGGGCCATTCCATGACCTCCCTTCCCTGCATGTGCATGCTTTGCAGGGTTGGCGGTCACTGACCGACACTGTGTGGAGTTAGCGTAGGGACCCGTGTGAACCAGGAGACCTGCACATGGTACACAGGGCAATATGGTTTGATCAAATTATATACCAACATCCTGGCGTTGTTTTTTTAAATTAGCTGAGCGGCATTAGTATCAGCCATAGGTGTGATGTGCAATAGCTCCCTTCTCTCCATATCACCTCTATCAGAAGTACATTCAGTAAGGAATAGTAGATGCCACCATCTTGGCTATCGTTGGAATCTTGGTGGCAACTTCTCTGTATAAACTTGTAGTGATGGCCCTGGTCACTTTACTTACTTCCATTGCTAGGTGACACCATAATAGTATCCCTCCCCCAAGCCGCATGCAAACAACCCAATGGTTAGGTCTTTGTGAGGTCTTCTCTGTTTGGCGCAAGAGGAAAACCCCATTACCGTTTCTCCTGACAAGCAGAGAAGATGCTGCAGATTCAGTGGCAGGAAACCTTAGGATGGCAGCTGAGACCTGGATGAGGGGAGAGTTCAGGATTGGCACATGGTGTCCATCATAGAGCATTCAGTGAGGTGAACAGAGTGAAGGAAGGAAGACTAGAACAGTAGGTTGTGCTATAATTACTTCATAAATTGAATGTAAAAACTGGATAGGTTTAAATTTATCATCCATTTTTATAGCTTTTAGTGCATTTTTTTTTGTGTTCATTATCAAAAGTAAAAACATGTTTCACTTAGGTCCTTTATTAAAAATGTTGCTTATAATACCATATGAGAACATTGTTTTATTTGCATAGAAAATGCCCTTAAAGAGGGGTATTCCGCTCAAACATAATTTTTTATATGTTGCTGCCCATGGTGAGACTAACAGTTCTTTCCATACTTTTTATTTTCTATGCAGTCTCCTTCCCCCAGTTTTGAGCTGCTGCTGTCTGCTGAAGACACAAAAATCTATAAAATAAAACATTGCTTAGTTTGTCTTCTGCAGCTGGCATGTTCCATTAAACGTCTCAAGCAACTGCTGCTGCTTCTTCACAGATGATTAATCTTTGGTCATTCAGGAGAGGATGGGTGAGGGCTGGAGACTGAGCCATCCGGCAGCTCCATTGACAGATATTGCTCTCTGAATGGGGCTGAGCAGACTGTGCTATATGTAAGAACATGAAGGCTGCAGAAGAGAAACTGAGCATAACTTTATACAGACTTATGGGAAAATTGTATTTTTTTTTCTTTCTTTTTACTCGACAATAACTACAATGCAGTAATAAAAATGGTGTTTAGAGGCATCCAAATCCTTCACATTTATTCTGTATTTTCTTTGATTCATGGCCAGGTTCTGATATATCAGCAGTTATGTGCCACGGTCTGGTGAAGAATGACTGCAGAGTGTCGGTGCCATGTTAGGGGCTCTCTGGGTATTGGCTGCAACCAGTCTCCAGTCTATATATTCATCATGGGATACACTGGTCTGTGATGGGCCCAGGAGGAGATCCAGTTCTATGCACCTAATTTCTATACGTACTGGGTTAGCAAAATAAAACGTCCTTAACACAGCTCTGAAGGACGTTCTGTTGCTACAAGTGAGGGTAAAGTCAGACAACGGCCACGTCAGATAATGTGCTCAACATTTATTAAATAAAATTTTTTTGTCTGAAGTCTCGTATAGGTGACGCTGTAGCTATACAAATCACACCACAGATATTCAGTATGTCCCCTTTGGTTTTATACACCACTCTCCATCCACAAAGCCATGTTTTCTACCAGCTTTTCTAGTCAGCTTTAATGGCTACATCGTGTTGAGGAATTGCCTTTGACATGTATGTAGGTCTGTCACGGCAGATAAACGTCATAGCCAGAAGTCAAAAGGGGCTAAATTGGGTGATTGAGAAGGTAGCACTATTGGACAACAACAGCTAATCATCCATCTATCTGTGAAAGTGTCAATGTATACAAGTAAAATACAGATACTGCTACAGCGCCACCTATCGGACACTTTTTGTACCTTTTTTTTTTATTTTATTTTATTTTAATAACTGGCACCAGCCCTCCAGATATAAAACACAATTTTATATAAAAAAATTTTTTTTTTAAACTAGTCCTGACAGTGCCCCATCCTGCGGTAGTCCTATGCAGTGTGGCTGACCAGTTGGTGTCCCTTACAGAAGTATCATATACGGAGATACTAAGAACTTGGTAGAAAGACTAAGAACTTTAATGTATTTTTCTCATATTTATTATATATAAACCTACTAAACAGATGACACACTGAGCGCCGGGGTCCCCGATCCGGCTCACCTTATAGTATCCAGATGTTCTGTGTTCTCAGTAGTCGGAGAATGTTCTGTAGCAATTTGTCACGCCAGACAAATTATTTCTCTTTCAGATGTTTTCTTTTTATAATCCCGGTCGCCGGCGGCTGCACATCATACACAACTGATTGCTTAAGAGCTGGAAAATGCGCTATATTTACATCAAGCAGGTCGGCCTCCGCGCTGGGGCAGCCATTACACCATAAAAACCTGAATGGAGAATGTTCACCTTCGCCTGTTAAACTAAATATTATTATTATTATTATATATATTTTTTCTAATTTC
>NC_091463.1:101665732-101753232 GCF_027789765.1 Dendropsophus ebraccatus | reverse complement strand
TCCTCTGTAGTCAGATATGCCCTGTGGCTAGGTATTCTCTCTGTAGTTAGGTATGCCCTGTGGCTAGGTATTCCTCCTGTAGTCAGGTATGCCCTGTGGCTAGGTATTCCCCCTGTAGTCAGATATGCCCTGTGGCTAGGTATGCACCCTGTAGTCAGGTATGCCCTGTGGCTAGGTATGCACCCTGTAGTCAGGTATGCCCTGTGACTAGGTATTCCCTCTGTAGTCAGGTATGCCCTGTGACTAGGTATTCCCTCTGTAGTCAGGTATGCCCTGTGACTAGGTATTCCCTCTGTAGTCAGGTATGCCCTGTGGCTAGGTATGCACCCTGTAGTCAGGTATGCCCTGTGACTAGGTATTCTCTCTGTAGTCCGGTATGCCCTGTGGCTAGGTATGCACCCTGTAGTCAGGTATGCCCTGTGACTAGGTATTCTCTCTGTAGTCAGGTATGCCCTGTGGCTAGGTATGCACCCTGTAGTCAGGTATGCCCTGTGACTAGGTATTCCCTCTGTAGTCAGGTATACCCTGTGACTAGGTATTCTCTCTGTAGTCAGGTATGCCCTGTGGCTAGGTATTCCCTCTGTAGTCAGGTATGCCCTGTGACTAGGTATTCCCCCTGTAGTCAGGTATGCCCTGTGACTAGGTATTCCCCCTGTAGTCAGGTATGCCCTGTGACTAGGTATTCCCCCTGTAGTCAGGTATGCCCTGTGGCTAGGTATTCTCTTTGTAGTCAGGTATGCCCTGTGACTAGGTATTCCCTCTGTAGTCAGGTATGCCCTGTGGCCAGGTATTCTCTCTGTAGTCAGGTATGCCCTGTGACTAGGTATTCCCTCTGTAGTCAGGTATGCCCTGTGGCTAGGTATGCACCCTGTAGTCAGGTATGCCCTGTGACTAGGTATTCCCTCTGTAGTCAGGTATGCCCTGTGGCTAGGTATGCACCCTGTAGTCAGGTATGCCCTGTGGCTAGGTATTCCCTCTGTAGTCAGGTATGCCCTGTGACTAGGTATTCCCTCTGTAGTCAGGTATGCCCTGTGGCTAGGTATGCACCCTGTATTCAGATATGCCCTGTGGCCAGGTATTCTCTCTGTAGTCAGGTATGCCCTGTGACTAGGTATTCCCTCTGTAGTCAGGTATGCCCTGTGACTAGGTATTCTCTCTGTAGTCAGGTATGCCCTGTGGCTAGGTATGCACCCTGTAGTCAGGTATGCCCTGTGGCTAGGTATTCCCCCTGTAGTCAGGTATGCCCTGTGGCTGGGTATGCACCCTGTAGTCAGGTATGCCCTGTGGCTAGGTATTCCCCCTGTAGTCAGGTATGCCCTGTGGCTAGGTATGCACCCTGTAGTCAGGTATGCCCTGTGGCTAGGTATTCCCTCTGTAGTCAGGTATGCCCTGTGGCTAGGTATTCCCTCTGTAGTCAGGTATGCCCTGTGGCTAGGTATGCACCCTGTAGTCAGGTATGCCCTGTGGCTAGGTATTCCCTCTGTAGTCAGGTATGCCCTGTGGCTAGGTATTCCCTCTGTAGTCAGGTATGCCCTGTGGCTAGGTATGCACCCTGTAGTCAGGTATGTCCTGTGGCTAGGTATGCTCCATGTAGCCATTTATCCAGGTGTGTCTCTCTGGATGCAGCTGAGCTTGGAGAAAGCAGATGACTCTGCAGGAATAGCAGTAATGAGTGTGGATTACAAACAAACAAGTGCTCCATTAGGATGAATAAGCCGCTTCTCTGTGTGTGTTCAAGGGTCTGTAAACCTTTATATTAGTTAGGAGCCATAACATGACACTTCACGGGCAGATGCCACTTATCTCAAAGCAGTGTTCAGCAGCTATATCACTGGCTAGACAGATAACAACTCCCAGCATGCCCTGATCACCTGGAGAGCTACAAGACTCTTTACATCGGTATTCTCCCACCTGTGCACCAGCTTTTGCAGAACTACGACTCCCAGCATGCCCAGAGAGCATTGAGAGCTGCAGAATGAAGATGTTTGCTTTATATTCTTATTCTCCCAGTATTTGTTCGCCAGCTGTTGAACAACTACAATTCCCAGCATGCCCTGATCTCCTGGATAGGAGATACAAGATGGAACCATTACTTTGTATAAGTGGTCTCCAAATTATGTCCCTTCAGATTTTGCAGAACTAAAACTCCCAGCGTGTCCTGACATGGAGATCTTAGCTCTGTATCCAGTATCCTCCACCCAGTGGCTCTCTGGGTGATACAAAACTACAACTCTCAGAATGCCTAGATCACCTGAAGAGCCTCAGTTTGAAGAACGGTGATATAGAGCATCCTCCAGGCTGTAAAGGCATGCTGGGAACTGTAGTCTTCCAACAGCTGGTAAGCCACTGGTTACAGAACACTATGTTTAGAGGAAACTAAGGATCCTAAGAATTTACAGAAACAAATTCTCAGTAATTTTGTACAAATTATTGCAGATTATAATCCAGACACTTAGGGGTGAATTTTCATATAATGACCAAATATATATACATACATACATACATGTATACATACATACATACACACACACACACACACACATGGTCCATAGTGACATGATGGCATCACACAGTTCCCGCAGATTTGTCGGCTGCACATCCATGATGCCAATCTCCCGTTCCCCCACATCCCAAAGATGCTCTATTGGATTGAGATCTGGTGACTGTGGAGGCCATTGGAGTACAGTGAACTCATTGTCATGTTCAAGAAACCAGTCTGAGATGATTCTAGCTTTATGACATGGCGCATTATCCTGCTGAAAGTAGCCATCAGATGTTGGGTCCATTGTGGTCATAAAGGGATGGACATGGTCAGCAACAATACTCAGGTAGGCTGTGGCGTTGCAACGATGCTCAATTGGTACCAAGGGGCCCAAAGAGTGCCAAGAAAATATTCCCCACACCATGACACCACCACCACCAGCCTGAACCGTTGATACAAGGCAGGATGGATCCATGCTTTCATGTTGTTGACGCCCAATTCTGACCCTACCATCCGAATGTCGCAGCAGAAATCGAGACTCATCAGACCAGGCAACGTTTTTCCAATCTTCTACTGTCCAATTTCGATGAGCTTGTGCAAATTGTAGCCTCATTTTCCTGTTCTTAGCTGAGCGGAGTGGCCCCCGGTGTGGTCTTCTGCTGCTGTAGCCCATCTGCCTCAGAGTTGGCCGTACTGTGCGTTCAGAGATGCTCTTCTGCCTACCTTGGTTGTAACGGTTGGCTATTTGAGTCACTGTTGCCTTTCTATCAGCTGGAACCAGTCTGCCCATTCTCCTCTGACCTCTGGCATCAACAAGGCATTTCCGCCCACAGAACGGCCGCTCACTGGATGGTTTTTCTTTTTCGGACCATTCTCTGTAAACCCTAGAGATGGTTGTGCGTGAAAATCCCAGTAGATCAGCAGTTTCTGAAATACCAGACCAGCCCTTCTGGCACCAACAACCATGCCACGTTCAAAGGCCTCACATCACCTTTCTTCCCCATACTGATGCTCGGTTTGAACTGCAGGAGATTGTCTTGACCATGTCTACATGCCTAAATGCACTGAGTTGCCGCCATGTGATTGGCTGATTAGAAATTAAGTGGTAACGTGCAGTTGGACAGGTGTACCTAATAAAGTGGCCGGTGAGTGTGTGTGTGTGTGTGTATATATATATATATATATATATATATATATATATATATATATATACATACACACACAAAACAATCACTGAGCTCAGGGAGTTCAGTGAAAAAAAAAATCATTTAAGAGTCTCCACTGATTGCCCCCTGCAAAATTTGAATATGCAAAGAAGGGGTCCGTGGAGCCTCAGTTATGAGTCTCAAAACACGGGAATAGCCAGATCTCCCTCTCTCCAGAGAAGGAAGCCCATTGCCAAGGGGTGCCTCCTAGTGGGGAGAGCACCAAACCACCCTGATACGTAGTCCCTCAGGTCCTCACTCTGTTACGAGCTTTGGGACTTAAATAGGGAAACACCAGGGTGGCCCCTGTGAGTCAAAGTCTAACTCTGTGGCGAGTATGACGACATAAGACAAGGGTTACCAAGGCAGACGTCCCTCCACAGACAGCTGTTTTGGGTTATTTGCCCCTTGTCAGTGTGGGGCAGGATTCTGGCTACCGGGGGCAATTAAAAATAGACACACAAAAATCACTGAGCTCAGGGAGAGTGCTCCACACTGACGAGGGGCAAATACACTGTAACAACTTAGGTATCTGAGCGTTTTTCATGGGGTTTACCTGGTGAGTTTAGCACTGGTGAGGCTTCACATACAGTACAGCACTGTATAAGACTGCTGGAGTGCATATACAGTACAGTAGTAGTACAGGCCCCACCACCATCACCCATCCTGTACTGTATAAGACTGCGGGAGTGCATATACAGTACAGTAGTAGTACAGTCAGTGCACCACCATCTCCCATCCTGTACTGTATAAGACTGCGGGAGTGCATATACAGTACAGTAATGGTATAGTCAGTGCACCACCATCATTCTGTAATGTCCTGTACAGTATATAATGCCGCTCTGTAATGTACTGCAAGAACTATACTGGGCACTTATCAGCGTAGTAAATGATACTGTAGGTGATTATTGGCGGATGCTGGAACCAATTAAACACATTTACATTATTTCCTATGGGGAGACTCTGCTCGCTTCTCTGACTGCTCCGTACTCTGACTGCTCCGTACTCTGACTGCTCCGTACTCTGACTGCTTGCTTCTCAGACTTCCGGCTTCTTAGACTGCCCAGTACTCTGACTGCTCGCTTCTTAGACTGCCCTGTACTCTGACTGCTTGCTTCTCAGACTGCCCAGTACTCTGACTGCTTGCTTCTCAGACTGCCCAGTACTCTGACTGCTTGCTTCTCAGACTGCCCAGTACTCTGACTGCTTGCTTCTCAGACTGCCCAGTACTCTGACTGCTTGCTTCTCAGACTGCCCAGTACTCTGACTGCTTGCTTCTCAGACTGCCCAGTACTCTGACTGCTTGCTTCTCAGACTGCCCAGTACTCTGACTGCTCGCTTCTCAGACTGCCCAGTACTCAGGGCCGGCGTTAGGGGGGGGCAAAGTAGGCACTTGCCCAGGGCCCCCATCCCCCTGGAGCCCCCTAGCTCCTTCCTTCATTAGTGGAGCAGGAAGCAGAGCAGCACAAGCAGCTCCCCTGCTCCACTAATGAACGAAGGAGCTGAGCTGTGAGGACGGAGCGCCCCTCCTGCAGAGCTGCCTGTGCCCTACAGAAGAGGAGGAACGGCAAGCCCAGGTAAAGAAATAGAGGGGGGGGGGGGGGGGGGGGATGTTAGAGGGTCACTGAGACTGGGGGCGGGACTTGCGGCCAGGGGGCGGTGCTTACGGCCGCGGGTGGGCGGAGCCTCGGGTGTCTTTATAAAACAGTAACCCCCTCCCCATATACTAGCCTAGCGAACAGTATACAGGAAGGGGGCAGGGGATCTTGTATGATGCAGTCCCCCCTTCCACCATATACTGTTCAGGGCCCTCCTCCCTCTGTATCTATGGGCACCAGGCCCTGAGCAGTACATGATGGAGGTGGGTGCTGAATCACACAGTATCCTGTATGATAAAGTACCCCCATATCTCTCCTCTGCTCTACTACTACCCCCAATACTACTCCTAATACTGCTCTACTATTACCCCCAATACTACTCCTAATACTGCCCTACTACTACCCCCAATAGTGCCCTACTACTACCCCCAATACTACTCCTAATATTGCCCTACTACTACCCCCAATACTACTCCTAATACTGCTCTACTATTACCCCCAATAATACTCTTAATACTGCCCTACTATTACCCCCAATAGTGCCCTACTACTACCCCAATACTACTCCTAATACTGCCCTACTACTACCCCCAATAGTGCCCTACTACTACCACCATCAATACTACTCCTAATACTGCTCTACTACTACCCCCAATAGTGCCCTACTATTACCCCCAATACTACTCCTAATACTGCCCTACTACTACCCCCAATAGTGCCCTACTATTACCCCCAATACTACTCCTAATACTGCTCTACTACTCCGAATACTACTCCTAATACTGCTCTACTATTACCCCCAATAGTGCCCTACTACTACCCCCAATACTACTCCTAATACTGCCCTACTACTACCACCATCAATACTACTCCTAATACTGCTCTACTACCCCCAATAGTGCCCTACTACTACCACCATCAATACTACTCCTAATACTGCTCTACTACTACCCCCAATAGTGCCCTACTACTACCCCACTACTACTCCTAATACTGCCCTACTACTACCCCCAGTAGTGCCCTACTACTACCCCCAATAGTGCTCTACTACTACCACCATCAATACTACTCCTAATACTGCTCTACTACTACCCCCAATAGTGCCTTACTACTACCCCAATACTACTCCTAATACTGCCCTACTACTACCCCCAGTAGTGCCCTACTACTACCCCCAATACTACTCCTAATATTGCTCTACTACTACCCCCAATAGTGCCCTACTATTACCCCCAATACTACTCCTAATACTGCCCTACTACTACCCCCAATAGTGCCCTACTATTACCCCCAATACTACTCCAAATACTGCCCCCCAATACTGCCCTACTACTACCCCAATACTACTCCCAATACTGCTCTACTACTACCACAAATACTGCCCTACTACTACCCCAATACTACTCCTAATACTGCTCTACTACTACTCCCAATACTGCCCTACTACTACTCCTAATACTGCTCTACTACTACCCCCAATACTGCTCTACTACTACCCCCATACTGCCCTACTACTACCCCCAATACTACTCCTAATACTGCTCTACTACTACCCCTAATACTGCTCTACTACTACCCCCAATACTGCTATACTACTACCCCCATACTGCCCTACTACTACCCCCAATACTACTCCTAATACTGCTCTACTACTACCCCAATACTGCTCTACTACTACCCCCAATACTGCTCTACTACTACCCCCAATACTGCTCTACTACTACCCCCAATACTGCTCTACTACTACCCCCAATACTGCTCTACTACCATTGCTATTATTACCTCCACTCCTGATACTACTACTACTCCCAAAACTGCTACTCCCCTTATCTACTACTACACCCCTCATCTTATATGCTTCTACTATTGCTACACCCCTTATCCACTATGCCTATACTACTACACCCATCAAAAAATAAATTAAAAAAATCGAGAAAAGAAAAAACGAGATTTTATTTTTTGCCCACTTCACCCCAGCCCTAGGAGATGCTATGTGCTGGGGGCGAGGGGGCATTTAACTATCAGTGGAGATGCTATCTGCTGAGGGGGCAACTATCAGTGGAGATGCTATGTGCTGGGGGGGGCGGGAACAGGGGAGATGCTATGTGCTGGGGGGGGGGGTAACTATCAGGGGAGCTGCTATCTGCTGAGGGGGCAACTATCAGGGGGCTAGCTAACAGGTGTAAAACCTACAGTGAGATGCCTCCTATATTGGTGGATACTACATACTGGGTGGTGGAGGTAACTACCAGAAGAATTACCTACAGAGGGATACCGACTATATGTACTATGGAGGCACAGAGGGACCTATCTACTATATAGGGCACAGAGGGGTCTTATTTAAGGTCACAGAAGATCACCCCACCTCGAGCAGCGCGCCAACCGCTGACAAAAAAGTATCGGGACCTTAAATTGCTGCTACAATGTTTTAGCATTTGGGGCCCCACCTTCAACTTTGCCCAGGGCCACATTTTGTCTAAAACCGGCCCTGCCAGTACTCTGACTGCCCCGTACTCTGACTGCTTGCTTCTCAGACTGCCCAGTACTCTGACTGCTCGCTTCTCAGACTGCCCTCCTGAACCAATTAGGTTCCAGGTTATAGCGTCCCCGGTTAACGATGTCAGTATTTGCTGACTGTTTTCTGAATGCTGTAAATGTGAAGGCTGCTCCGTTCTTACAGAGTTTGTGGCAGTCCTGTTTGTGGCGGCGTCCCGTATAGACCGGCCGTTGCCGGCAGTTAATAGCCTTATTGAGTTTTGCAGCAGACTCTTTCAGGGCTTTTATCTGGCAGCCTTAGATGTGGATGTAATATAATTTTCAGCCGCCATGTCAGAGATCAGTGCGCTGAAATACCACTTTATGTAATCAGGAGGTGTGATAATGAATTTCTCTACTCCAATGAAGGTTTCGTGGAGCGGAGGAGAAGAAAGCGCCGCTGCCATTTACGGCCCTAAACTCCTCACTCACTAATGAACATTTGGGGCTGAATGCTCCTATTAATTCCTTTCAAGCTGCACAGAAAGGCGGCTGCAATTTTCTCATGAAACTTTTTTTTTTTTTTTGTGTCAATAACATGAAAAAAAGCGAAGACACAAAGTCAATTGACTGGTATTTATAGTCTAATGAGGCCGGCGCTTTAAAAGGCAAATCACTTTAATTGCTCTGTTCTCGCCGACCGCTCATTTCCATAAATGTTTAAAGTCTCGGCTCAATTTCTTATCAATGTCTCACAAACCCTGGAAATTATTTAGGGAAAATAGAGAGAGAGAGATGGCTCCGGGAAGGCCGATCCCAGAATCCAGGGAGCCCTAAATCCGTTGACTGCCGATGGGAGCAGCCGGGAAGATGAGAGGGGTTTAGGGGGGGCTTACCGGGTATTATGGATGCAAATTATAATCATTATATAAGGAAAAGATCTGCAGTCGTCTATGGTCTTGTTCACATACGGGATGCATTAGGAACTGTTATAGAAGCAGTGCAGCAAAAATATTGGAGGTGCCAGATCCTGTGCATGGCAAACCCCAATGGTGCCTGATAGACTGTAAAGAATATAGCTAGCTGATCTGTAGGTACAGACTGCTAGGACCCCCACTGATCCAAAGAACAAGGTGTCAATTGTCTCGCTAAGTGAATGTAGTGGTCGCTCATGCTTCACCACTACTGGGAGCGTCACCCTGTTCACTCAGGGACAATAACCTTCTGTTCATGTGAGGGTCAGACCCCACCGATCAGTCAGCGATCCTCTGGGGATAACCTTTGATCTTGGGATAACCCCAGTGATGTATATTTAGATTTCTATAATGGAGTCTTGTATTTAGGCATTACAGTCACACAGCGCTGTCAAGTGACTAGTCAGGAGAAGTGTGCTGCCCAGTGCTTCGCTCCCTTCTCCATCTGAGCTCCATTCACACATTAAGGTAAATTTACTAACAATCAGTCGGGTATAAGCCGTTAGGTTGTCGGTTGTGTCTGGTTTCTCGCATCAAATTCAGCCGCCCTGAGTAAACTTTGAGGGTTTTCCACAGGACAAAACTAAACCTGAGCTTCCCGACACAATAAAAGTGGAAGGTTTTTAGAATAGGAAACCTGTAAAAAAAAAGAAAATTATGGTTCGCTTAGTAAATCCGTCAGTTGTGGCGGATTTTAAAGGACACAGCCATGACGCACCCACTTGACAGGTTTTTGGACAAAAATAACAGGTTAATTAGGTTTTTGGAAAATTTGTGTCGCCCACCTTTAGTAAATGTGTCAGAACACCAAACCGGCAGGAAAAAAAGGACAAATTCCCATCAATTTTCTGACCGGAACATGTTAGTAAATCAGCCCCATTAGCCTGATTCTGCAGTTTCCCCTGTAGTGTTTACTGGACCTCGGATGCTGATGTGAACGCGGCCTAATACTCAGTGGAGGCAATCTATCATTTCTGACCTTTTTAGTATGGATTTTTGTTTGCCAATTTGTTCCCCTCTATGTCCATGTTAAAAACACTACAATGATCATACTATAGGGCAGTGTATGATGTATTAGTTGTTTCCAAACCACTTCCCTGTAGTCGTCACCCATCAGGTGCAAAATCTTTGTAACTTCTTTCAGCTGGTGACTGTAGTACCTGTTAGGAGTATTAGGCAGAAAGCCACTGCTCTGGTCTTTTACTGGTTCATCCAGGGTTAGGGAAACATGTCTGATTTCTTCCAGAAACAGCGCTGCTCTTGTCGTCAGTTTGTGTGAGTTATTTCTGCTCAATTCCATTCAAGTGAATGGAGGAGTGTTGGAATACTGCGCAAAACCTGAACACAGGTGTGCTGCTGTTTTTGAAAGAAATCATAATTCTGGGTAAACCCATTTAGAGGGGAAGTCTACATAGGAAAAAGTACATAATAATAATTTTTATTTACATCTCTATGAAATAATGTTAAACGTTATACAGATGCTTTGATATAAGGTATTACCGTATCTGCCTGCACAGTTTTGTTGCACTGGTAGTTGGTTGACATCCAGGAAGTAAAGAGAACCATCCCCTTAGCAATCCACTCTGTCTCCTGCTCTCACCTCCCCCCCCCCCCCCCCCCCCCAGGAGACAGGGATGATCACGTGACCTCCCTATAACATTGAGTTTGTTTGCTGAGCACAGGCTGATGATGCAGACATGACAGGGGGCTTGGCTGGATCTGGTCTCCCACCCATCTGTCACCAGAATAGTGATGTGTTGCCCCCAGGTCAGATCAGAGCAGAGTGGACGGACTTGTGGGGTACCCGGTATGTAGTGATCAGTACCAACCAACAGCCATACTTTATGTATGTACAGTAGAGGGGTGGCTGCCCTGGACACATCTTGGGGTGCAGTATTACACATGTTGGTTGGAGGGGGACTGGTGGAGGTGTAGCTGCAGTAATGTATACAGTAACATGGATCACATGTGTAAGACACCGCTATCCTCTTCCTCATTGCTCTGCTCCCCGCCAGTGCAGTCTGTGCGGTCATTGGATTATTCCAGGGCGGTAATGTGACTGTAATATCATTATATGCGATGCCTGAGGACCGGTCGGCTTCACCTTTCCTCTGTAATGAATACTAATGTGCCCAGGGCCAGCGCTCGAGTTTTGCCTTCTGTTCTCCATTTCTGAGATGAGGAGACAGGAGCAGAGAGATAACAATTAGTCAATGGGACGGGAGGCCGCGGCCCCGGATCTAGCACTTTATTCATCACCATTGTCTGGGGGAAATCGGAAGAGACAGAGGCTTGAAGACTTTCCAAGATTTCTGCACAATCCCATGTTTGCTCCGCTGAACAATAGCATTTGCCTCATTATTGGGCATGTAACCTCTCTCTCTCTCTCTCTCGGCTCTTTTTTCTCTTTTTTTATCTTTCTCCTCTTTTTCTCTCTCTCTCATCTTTTCTCTTTCTTCTCCTCTTTTCTCTCTCTACTCTTCTCTCTTTCTCCTCTTTTCTCTCTCTCCTCTTTCTCCTCTTTTCTCTCTCTCCTTCTCTTTCTCTCTCTCTTTCTCCTCTTTTCTCTCTCTCTCTCTCTCCTCTTTTCTCTCTCTTTCTACTCTCTTCTCTCTCTCTACTCTCTTTTCTCTCTCTCTACTCTCTTTTCTCTCTCTCTACTCTCTTTTCTCTCTCTCTACTCTCTTTTCTCTCTCTCTCTCTCTCTCTGTCTCTTTGTCTCCTCTGGAATATTTCATTGTTTTGGAAGACGCACTTATCGTGATGGATCAAATTAAACTAAGTAGCAATGTCAAAACAAATGTAAGAGGGAGAACAGTGTGTTCTGTGGCCGCTTTGGCGTTTAGCGAGGGGACGCCGGCTCTTTATGGCTCCGGATTTACATATCGCCTTTATTTTGTGCTTTGCTCGTCTTGCGCATTTCTACAGTCAATTTGTTTAATTTCCCCGGCTGCAGGTTCCTCGGCGTCTGTCACTTTACATCATCAGACCCTTTAAATACATAAATAAGTGTTGTGTACTCTGCAGAATCAATGACGCTTGTTGGAACATTTCAGGCGCTTCTAGGCGGTTAACGCTTTCAGCGCTGGTGTCTCTATTGTGGCCGGTGTCCCTCCTTAGGCTGTTGTGTGCCGGACACGGATGATGAGGGATTCCGGTTATTCTGATTTACAACAAATCAACTTTATGGCCCAAAATAGAAAATGGAAGATCCCTATAATTTATATAATCAATTCCCCCCCCCCGCTCCGCTGATCTCTGTTCACTTGTGGCGTCTCAGACACTGCTGTCCTGACATGTCCCCAGCTGCCACCAGACAGCTTCATGGACAACACATCCCAAGAGGAAGGAAGGAGACAAAATGGATAAGAAGTGATGGTTTACTTTTTATTTTGGTACCATAGAATAAAATTACATCACAGAAATTACAATCCAATATAAGTTAATAGGAAAAGTCCTGACACTTTATACAGAGATGACATTACTTATCCTGTATTCTTATATACTCCAGAGCTGCACTCACTATTCTGCTGGTGGGGTCACTGTGTACATACATTACATCACTGATCCTGAGTTACATCCTGTATTTCTTTTATTAAAATTTTAAACATCCCCACACTCATTCTTCCACACAGACAATCCATATACCTAAACAATATATACACACACAATATACACAATTTTAGCTAAACATATTAATAAGCTATATACACTGTTATATCCTGCATTTCTTTTATTAAAATTTTAAACATGGCAAAAATATATACAGAAATAACACACCGTATCTAACCAGAACAAAACAATAAATAGAAAAACAAAATGAAACATAACATAAACCACCGGTCCATCCCCACACTCATTCTTCCACACAGACATCCCATATACCTATATACAATATATACACCCATATACCTATATACAATATATACACCCATATACACAATATAAACTATTTAGGTAAACATATTAATAAACTATATACAGTACTATATACAAACTTATATATACTACTATATACTATACACCTATAAACACACCTATATACACTACTATATACAATACACCACTATATACTATACACCTATATAAATAACTACATGTAAACCCCCTGGCCCAGTTGCATTGTGCACAATCTCATACCACAGACATAGTTCTACTCAACCCAACACCAACTAAACAAGACATCATTACACAAATAAACTAAAACTAAACAAGACACGATACAAAAATAATAACCTACAACTAAACAATACATATAATATTTTTAATAATGTTTTTGGCCCTGAGCTGGTCCCGCATCCCATGCCCCGAGTACATGATCACAGACGTCCATGAACCAGCGCAGGATTTTATATATATAAAAGTCCCAACAAAGTCCCACAGAAGCCCCCTCCCCCCTTTAACCCACCACCCAACCTATCACTAAACCTGAACCCCAGGTGCAAACAAAACATATATAATATATACAGTATATACAATTTATACAAACATACAAAGACAATCACAATACGCAAACTAATAGAAAAAAAAACAAACAAAAAACATAACATACCAAACCCAACAATAATGAGACTTCTCAGCCCCACACACAACCCGAAAGCCCAAGATCAGCGCCTGCAAGCCCTATACTCCAGTATCGCTACAGCACAAAACAAAAGACTAAGGTGCCAGCATCAGCGACCACCAGGAGAGGAGACGCAGGCTAAAGAACCTTATAGGCAAAGCCCCTCCAAAGACAAGAATCCCTACCAGCCCCCAGCCTCTCGTACTCCAGAAAGCGCACCTTCACCAGGTCACCGAGTGTGTCCCTAACCTCCTCATCCACAGGGGGCGCTGTGCCCCTAACCACCTCATCCACAGGGGGCGCTGTGCCCCTAACCACCTCATCCACAGGGGTCACTGTGCCCCTAACCACCTCATCCACAGGGAGGATTTTACGATGCGTCGATACTAAGCACCGTGCACTCCACGTGTGGTACCTGACCACTATGCTGACTAGGAATAAAGTGCTCCGGTCCCAGCCACCAAGGTTTCTGAATGCTCCATAGGCCCATTCCGCATAGGAGAGACGGGCCAACCTGGTCCACCCGATGGAAGCGCCCACCCTGTTGTAAACCTCTGTATTAAAGGGACAATGAAGCAGAAAATGCTCCATGCTTTCCAGCATGCCTCCACACTCCTCCCGGGGACATCCCCGATCCTCAGAGCTCCTGCACTTCAGATTGTCCCTCACATACAGTTTCCCATGGAAGCAGCGGCAAGCCAAGTCCCAAAACTTCAAGGGGATCCTGATGGTATTCAGTAGGCCCAAACCAACCTCCAGATCCCGGCTTGGGCAATCCTTGAGCGCCAGCGGTTTTTGGAAATAGGATGACAGGACCCTATTGTCAAGGAATTTCCTTGAGAGAGTCCTAATCTCCCACATCCCCAAACCCCACCGATGCAGTTTCTGTAGGGGTCGGGTGAGCAGTACTTCCCTTAGTCCCTCTCAAAAACCAAAAATGCATGTCTATCATACTGGCACTTTATTAGCAAGACTTTCACTCTGGAGATGTCTTGACTGGAGGTAGTCGTGATGATAAGACATTCAAGTTTCTTCCTCAGGCCCTGGTACAGGCGATACCTGTCCAGACTCCTGAGGCTCGAGAGCTGGCGGAAGAATCTCCCAACCCTTTTTTTGAACATCTCCCACCAATCTGACTTACTGCTACAAAGTCCCAGCAATGGTACCTGGCTCTGAAGAATATCTTTAAAGGACTGTCTTATTTCTGCTTCTTCCAAGAGAGACGAATTGAGCTTCCAGTAGCCTCTACCCATCCGGGGGGTCTCTGTAACATTCAGAGAAAACAAAATTAAAATGTGGTCGGAGAACTCCACCTCAACAACGGAAACCGCTGAAGAGACTTCTACTTCCTTTAAATAAAATCTGTCTATTTTGGGCCTACAACTACCCCTATGATAGGTGAATCTCGTGTGGCCTGATGTATGCCGGATGTGAACATCCACCAAGCGAGCTTCACTAGCTATCCTATTCAGGGCGACGCTATCATAAGTCATCTTGTCTCTGGAACCTCCCCTATCCTGGGGCCTCATGACAGCATTGAAGTCCCCTCCAAAGACCACCTGCCAACTTGAAAAAGATAGGGCTTGAAACTCATAAAGAGACACTTCGATCCCACTTGGACTGTGGACCATAGATGTTAATAAGGCGAAGTTCTTGTCCCTTCATGAGGACATCTAGAATCAGGCACCTCCCCATTTCTAACTCAATAACCCGTCGGCATTCTACCGGTGCGGCAAAAAGTACCGCCACCCCGCTATACGGCTCGGCCGCAAGAGACCAGTAGAAGGGCCCATTCCTCCATTCCCTTCTGGCTTTAAATATAGATGACATGTCTGTAAGCCTGGTCTCCTGCAAAAAGAAAATGTCAGCATTAATGTGGGCAAAATAATCATAGGCTGCAAATCTAGCCGTATCTGACTTAATGCTGGCTACATTAATGGAAGCCAGCGTCAACGGAGAGGGTGCCGCCATCATGGGTGATTGAGTTTGATGGCTTTCTTCTTCCCACTCCCTTTCTTACCCTCCTCACACTCCACGTCAGAAGAACTCTTAACCCTTTTTAGTGATACTGAAGTGTCCATATCACCAGGCTTATCAATATTACCGTCCTCGTCCCCAGACTCTGGGCCAGTCCCCTCCCCTGAGGACATAACCTCCCCAGGAGAAAGACTCAACGCCCCCTGGAAGCGTTGCCGCAACCTTCAGATCCTCACCCTCAGCTTCCCCTTCCGAAGAGGAAGATGTGTCGTCAAGGGCTTGGAACTGATTGGAAGGATTGATCAGAGGTGAGTAAGGGCCCTATTCCACTGGACGATTATCGTTCGCATAATTGTTAACAATCTCAAACGATGGCAATTGCGAAAGACCTGAAAACTTCACTCATTTCCATGGAACGATAATCGTTACTTATGATCGTATTAGCGATAGTTTTTTCTTCACTACTTCTTTGCTATTGCGTTCGTATGTAGTGCGAACGACCAAACAACTTCTTATTCAATGCGAACGATTTTCGAACGTTGTGCAAACGTCCAGCGATAAAAATAGGTCTAGGTCTTATAAAGCGATCAACGATTTCTCGTTCGGTCGTTAATCGTTAACTGCATTTCAACCGAACTATTATTGTTTAGATTTAATGATAATCTTAACGATAATTGTCCGGTGGAATAGGGCCCTAAGTGTCACCTTCCTTTGGCCCCTGAGCCAGAGTAGGAGAAAATCTCAAATCTCCCTTTTTTCTACTTTTACCCCGCTTACGTTTCTTCTCCTGCCATCCCCGCCTGTCATCCTCATCCGTGCTCTAACAATGGGATGACTCAGGATGACAACACCTTCCTCTCTACGCAACCTCCTGACCTCCTCATTCAGTTCGTCATGCCTCGGTCCTCAGCAGCATGACTGGCCTCTGGGACAGGACCAGAGGTTCTCCCAGTAACCCGGGATTCCCCCATGGCCCTCTCCTTTTGGCACTTATGAAAACGTCTCAGTCTAGCGTCGTCTTCTTGCTATTCCTCACTGGCCCCTCAGCTCCTCCACCCCTGCTAGTCCCCTCCCTAGCAGATTCCAGCTCATGGCCTTTATCAAAGACAACGACTGAAAGGGTGACCTAAGTCACCACACAGGTGACACCTAATCTCCGCACAAGATGCAGCAAGATGGCCCACATCCCCACACAAGGAACATTTCTGTACCGTACAGTTGGCACTGAAGTGTGTGGGGTCACCGCACCTGTGACAGAGCTTCGGCTGACCCTAGTAGAAGATCTGGATACGATCTTTCCCGAGGAAGACAGAAGATGGAATATGGGTAACCGTATTTCCTGAACAACTGAGTTTTACCACAAATGTCCAGGCCCCTGACCAGATGCCAAACTTATCCCTATTTTTTTTGTGGAATACCAATGACCTCATCGTACCGCCCTAACCATGGCATAATATCCACACAAGATAGTGACTCATTACAGGTCAAGATGGTCACTCTCTTGACTTCATTTTGGCAAGACAATGACTGCACGGCAAAGTCCCGCCAGCTCATTCTTTATCAATTAATAGTTCGACCAGAAAAGCTCAAGCCCCTCCGGCCGAACAAAACTGACATCGAACTCGGGTGTACCACGAGGATGTATCAAAGCATAGATGTCAGTTGCCTTGAAGCTCATCTTCAGCAGGAGCTCAACCACCTTGGTCCTTGAAGGACATGTATCACTGCCCCACCACCGAAGACAAACCACATTCCTACGGAAACCACCCTGCCCGGCTGTTGGAAGGGACCAAGTGGTTTCCCCTTTACTGTTCTCGGAAGGCAGCAAGGCCATGCCTTTCTATTTAGTAGGATAGATCAACTTGAACCTGGAGACGAGGAGGGCATTCTACCTCCCCCAGCAGCGGCCCCAGCATAACTTCTTCTAGGGGCCGTCACTGCTGGGGGTGCAAACGGACCAGTCCCTGCCCCTACACCACCATCACCACCTCCCCCAATAACATTGTCTCTAGTAACTTCCCCAATCCCCCCCATAACATCACCACCTTCAATAACATTGTCCCCAGTAACATTAACACCACCTGCAATAACATTGTCCCCAATCACATCATTCCCACCCCCAATAACAACATCACCACCCCCCATAGCAACATCACTACCACCCCCAATAACAACATCACCACCCCCCATAGCAACATCTCTACCACCCCCAATAACACTGTCCCTGGTCACCCCACACTCCATCACTTCATCATTCATACACCCCGCACCCCCATCCCCTCCCTCATTCACACTGGCTGGACCAGCAGCAGATGCAGCACAGGATGATAATGATGAGTCTTTTGTTTTTGCTGTCCATTTTGCCTCAGCATCCTGGGGCACTAGAATTAGGACAACCTCCGCTGGCCCTTGAAGGGACCGGTCAGCCTGCTTGCCCGGTCTAGAGGCCATCCCAACTCTGTTCTCTTTAGTGCCCTCCGCCTCATCAGCAGTGTCTTTAGCATTGTCCAAATGCCGCTGATCATTGGGATCAGCGGCGCCAATACAAAACAAAATTTCCCTTTTTGCAATTTTTACTTGTCTTATTAGGAGCGTCTGGAGCCACCGCAACTACCTCTGGCACTGAGCCACCCCCCCTCCCACAGGGGAGCGAACTAAAGCACCAGAGTCCTCCACTTTGCCCACCGCTGGGTCACCCTCACTGTCCGGCCTTCTCTGCTCCATCCCTGCTACTACAAACAAGGTTGGAGCTCAGCGCCCTTTTGGTATCTGTGTTCTCCCCGCACCTTTGCACCGAGTCCACTACAGAACACGGGCTGGGCTGGGTAACGGGGCTTGTACAATGAACCGACCCTGCGGCTGGCTCCTCTGGGAGTTCATATCCAAACACAAAGTTCTGAGGGCACACTGGGGACTCGATCATCCTGATCTGGGCCATGAGCGCCCCTCCCTGGCCGCTGCTGTCACTGTCCTCCCCTGAGTCGGCAGGTGTCACCACTGGCTGCTGTGCAGGGGGCCCACTGTACGGAGCCTGCTGGTGTTGCTGCAGGCTGCCAGGTGGGTCTGGCTGTTAGTTGTCATCCATCTCATTGGTAGTATCATCATCATAATCATAACCACCATCATCCACCTGGGTTTCAGGTTGCAGCCCCATCAACCTTCTCTTTCTGTTATCAGCCATCTCCCGGAAACTGTCATTATTTATAAGTTTTTCCTTAAATCCACCACTCATCTCCCGTATCTCCGCTTTCCTCTCCTCCAAATCTTTTATTTCACCTTCAAGTCTCTTTACCTCCGCTTGGATCTCAGACTTCTTCCTCTTTGTAGCCTGGTTGGCCCTGGCACGGGCGTAGCGCAGTTCCTCCTGGAGCCTCCTCAGACTCTTGCTGGCTTCTTCATACTCACGGAGGTGGCTCATGACCCGGGAGCCATAGGTGGAGAGAGACTCCCGGGCCCTCTGCACTCCCCAGCCTTCCTCACCGAGGTCGGCTTCACCCCCGTGAGCACTCAGCTTTCTCCCAGAAGTACCTGGCTTTCTGCTGGTGGCACTTTGCTTTCCTGAGGTGGAATCCTCCTTTTTGGAAATCTTTCGGCTTCTTCGGTTGTCCACAGCCTCAGTGGGGAGAGTAGGAATGGAATTACTGCGACTCCTGGTGGAACGACTCATCCCCGAATCTTCAGGTGTACAGGCCGCTTGCTGGCTTCTCCTGCTCCCCGGCGGCCTACCACGGGAAACAGAAGCCTGGACCTCGCCTCCCTCGTTCATGCCTGGAAACCCGCTCCCTCCCTGAGGAGGAGAGAGCAGGCCCAGGGGCAGATCTTGCTTGCTTGGAGTTCAGGAGCAGCAGACTCGCACAGCCTCTCAGAGCAGGGCCACACCCAAAACTAATTGGAGCTGCAATCACCACTCCAGAGCTGCACTCACTATTCTGCTGGTGGAGTCAGCCAGTCAGGTTTTCCTTTCTCAGTGTCTTCGGTATAAGTTTAGTCTGGTGTTGGCGGTGTGTGTTTGCTTAGAGGAGTGTGGTTGTGCGGGTGGCAGATGGCGCGCTCCCCGGTGCCCCCGGCCGCTGATAAGATCACCAGTATTAATATTTTAATGACGAGACCATAAATCTGCGCACAGACCGATCCGGCAGATGAAGCAGAACTTTATATTTCCATAATGGAAATTACATCTGAAAATGTTTCTGATTGTTCCATTTTATGGATCTCCAGAGTTTATTATGGAAAACACAGATTGTGGAGTCTTCACCGGCTGATAGCGAGGCGGCGTCCATTACTTTGCCGATTACTAAGCCATTCCGGTGCTCGATTACAGACGGCTCTAAGCAGCGAGGTGTCAGCAGGCCATGTGTACGGTTTAGTGTAACCTCCTGATCTAAAGCGCCCCCTATATGAAATACAGAATTGTTCATCCTGATCCTCCTGGTTCATGAATAGAATATCAGGGAAAGACTGAGAACAGTAGAAGATTAAAGTGATTTATTTTTTATTTTTTTCAAATCAACTGGTTTCAGAAAGTTATATAGATGTGTAATTTACTTCTATATAATAAGTTTGAGGGTATGTTCACACTTACCGGATCCGCAGCATATTTTCTGCTGCAGATCCGCAGCAGATTTCATTTAAATAACTAAACACAGCATCAAATCTGCACCATCAAATCTGCTGCAGATCTGCTACGGATCCTGTAGGTGTGAACGCACCCTTAGGGTAGCTTCACACGTACCGTATCGTTGTGTTTTTAACGCTGCGTTTTTATTGCGTTTTTAACGCTGCGTTTTTGGTGCGATTTTTACATGCGATTTTTGATTTTCACATGAAAATCATGTGAAAATCAAAATGCGCATGTAAAAAACGCACCAAAAACGCAGCGATACGGTACGTGTGAAGGCACTCCTAGGGTGCATTCACACCTACAGGATCTGCAGCAGATCTGCAGCAGATTTGATGCTGTGTTCAGTTATTTAAATGAAATCTGCTGCAGAAAATCAGCTGCAGATCCTGTAGGTGTGAACGCACCATTAAAGTCTTAAAAAAACAGTCGAGATTTCCTGATTCTGAGCAGTGGATGACAGAAAGGAGGGGAGGCGGGGACCTGGGAAAAGGCTTTTTAAATGCAGATAATGGCATATTTGCCTAATAAACCCAATTACGAAGTTTCCTAAAATCGGCTGGACTAAGTTTTTTAACAGTGACACTTAAGTTCTTCCTGTGCTTAGTTAGTTAATCATGGTAGGTATCTAAGTGCCACCCCTATAGGTAAATGCTTCCTTTAGGTAGCCATATGTTACCCCCATAGATAAGATAGGTGCCCCCTATGAAGTTAGTTGCCCTCTTTAGCAATAGGTAAATAGACACTACATACTCGCCTCTTCCACTGACAGCAGGTGCACTCGCACACACAAGCGATGTCCTTGTACTTGTGACTGAGCGAGGGGCACAGACCACAGCCAAAGCTTCATTGCTCCTTCAGCCTTCACCTCCACTCACAGATAACAGCAGCGCTAGCATTGGGTATACCCGGAGAATACCAGGAGATAAGACCCAGCCGTGATACCATCCACTCCCTTCACGTTCCGGCTGGACTTCCCCTTTAAGTGTTGTGCACATTTACGAGTGATCCACCTAATCCACTAATTTCAGTGCATTTCTCCGTCCCCTCCCGCACTGAGCCCCGTCTGCTGCTCTAATGATGTATGGGGCCTCAACGCACTGATGGGGTTAGGACCTCATTTTAAAGAACCTGCATTAAGATTTCCTTGAAGCCATTGTTACCTCAGGGTTATAAATGGATCAGTCGTTTCTCGTGAATTATGAGCACGTTCAGCTCTTTTCTGTTGTTTTGGGAAGAATTACGCATCCCCCCCCCCTTCTTTTCCTGATTGAGGGTCCGACGTTGCCAACATTAAATTAATGCTGATAAATTTATTATGGAAATGACATCCAGTGCAGCAGCGAGGGCTCGCAGTTATCAGCCACATGGAGTACATCAAGATTTACACTGAGGGGGCAGTGCACGTATAGGAACCTGCACACACACACACACACACACACACACACACACACACATATATATATATATATATATATATATATATATATACATACATACACACACACACACACACAAGGAACCTTCATGTATATAGCTACAAGGTACGTGCACATATATATATCTCTACAAGGCGCCTACACATATGTGTCGTTACAAGGAACCTGCATGTATATATCTCACTACAAGAAACCTTTATGTATATATACCGCCACAACGAACCTACATATGTAGAGCTACAAGGAACTTGCACGTGTATGTGTGTGTGTGTATATAAATTTATCTATCTACAATGGGCCTACACAAATGTATCGCTACAAGGAACCTACACGCTGCGCTGGATCCAGACTGTATGTCAGAAATACTTTAAGGAATAATGAGGAGTGGCTACAGCAAGCTGCCTTGTGCTGAACAATGCCACAGACAGAGGAGCAGACAGTGAATGAGTATAGCAGGGGCTGCAGATTTACTGATTGCAGAGCAATAGACAGCTGTGCCCTGAAAAGTTCTGCAGGGAACTAGTAGGAAAGCTGTGGGAGGAAAGTAGGAAAGCAAAGTTCGAGTGACTGCAGCCATATATCCTGGTGACTGAAGGGATAGGCTGCTCTTATATCAGGGGAGGAGGGGCTCAGCTCTTATTTTAGGGGAGGAGAGGCTCAGCTCTTATATCAGGGGAGGAGGTGCTCTGCTCTTATATCAGGAGAGGAGGCGCTCTGCTCTTATATCAGGAGAGGAGGGGCTCAACTCTTATATCAGGAGAGGAGGGGCTCAGCTCTTATATCAGAGGAGGAGGGGCTCAGCTCTTATATCAGGGAAGGAGGGGCTCAACTATTATATCAGGGGAGGAGGCACTCAGGTCTTATATCAGGGGAGGAGGGGCTCAGGTCTTATATCAGGGGAGGAGGGGCTCAGCTCTTATATCAGGGAAGGAGGGGCTCAACTATTATATCAGGGGAGGAGGCACTCAGGTCTTATATCAGGGGAGGAGGGGCTCAGGTCTTATATCAGGGGAGGAGGGGCTCAGCTCTTATATCAGGGGAGGAGGCGCTCAGGTCTTATATCAGGGGAGGAGGGGCTCAGCTCTTATATCAGGGGAGGAGGGGCTCAGCTCTTATATCAGGGGAGGAGGCGCTCAGGTCTTATATCAGGGGAGGAGGGGCTCAGCTCTTATATCAGGGGAGGAGGGGCTCAGCTCTTATATCAGGGGAGGAGGCGCTCAGGTCTTATATCAGGGGAGAAGGGGCTCAGCTCTTATATCAGGGGAGGAGGGGCTCAGCTCTTATATCAGGGGAGGAGGGGCTCAGCTCTTATATCAGGGGAGGAGGGGCTCAGCTCTTATATCAGGGGAGGAGGGGCTCAGCTCTAATATCAGAGTAGAGTCAATATCAGCAACAGGCAGTGTATATGCCATTCAGGATCTGTGCAAAGCTGAGTAGTAACTGCTATAGGCATTATGTATAACAGGGATCAGGAAACAAAGTATAATTCTGTGACAATGCAGCTGTATATGCCACTCAGGATCTGTGTGAAGCTGGATGACAGATACTATAGGCTTTATAGTGGCATCCCTGCAGGAGAACTCATAGCGATACTATAGGCTTAATAGTGGCATCATTGCAGGAGACCTGACAGCGATACCTATAGGCTTTATAGTGGCACCCCTGCAGGAGACCTGATAATGGTACTATAGGCTTTATAGTGGCACCCCTGCAGGAGACCTGATAGTGGTACTATAGGCTTTATAGTGGCACCCCTGCAGGAGACCTGATAGTGGTACTATAGGCTTTATAGTGGCACCCCTGCAGGAGACCTGGCAGCGATGAGGATGTAAATAGACAAGGTGGGGGGCTCCTGTTTCCAGTTACTGGGGGCTGGTATGTTTCCTGGATGATTCATGGAGTCTGCCGCCATCAGCGAGCCGGGAGGAATCACTGCGCCAACTCACTTCAGTCATGAAATCACGTAGGACTGAAGTATGAAATAAAACCTAACCGCTGCCAAATGGATCCGGCCCAGATCAAAAGGCGAATGTGCGCCATCCCCTTTCATCTCCAGCCTTCCGTTTCAGAGGAGTGCGACCTCTCCTCCAGCATCCTGCACGATGCGTTTTGATCTTAACCTGCAATTTTCTTGAAGAAAAAGGGGAAAACCTTAAAAACTGTTTTAATAAGACAAGGAGACAATAGTGCTTCACGAGGCTTTTATGGCAAAGGGTGTTATATGGAGCAGCAGAGAGGAGAAGGGCTGATCAACCAATCCTCTCATATCTGTTCCCAGGAAAGCTGGGTGAGTCACCCGAGGGTTTTCATCCAACTTTCCCGACTCCTGACTGAAATTAGCCTAAACTATTTGTTCTGAAATAATTACACGTTGTATACAGCTGTTGTTTGCTGGAAAGCTGGCTGACAGTACAGCATACATAGAGGTCACTCAGCTTTCCCAGACTCCTGAGAAGGATCTCTGCACAGTTCCACATTCACACGTAATGGTTACTGATTTTTACTGGAAATTCAAAGAACAACTTCTGGGGAATTGTGGCAAGTTACATTTTGACATCCGGTTTGGTCTCTTTTACAGCTTCTATATGGGATGTCACCCAACTTTCCTAGAATTCTGAATGGCAGATTTCTTTTTTTGCTCTGTATTCGAATCACTGAATTAGCATCATGATTCATCACTGGAGAATAGACGATTTAGCGATTAGAAGTAGCTGGTATTCCACTGCATAGTCTTGAATAGGAATCTGTATTGTAGTTTATACAACTAGGATTTGTACTGCCGATACTCCTTCTCCCCAAGTGCATTATTTTACATATCTAGCAAAGCTAAATCATATTCCATATTACTGACACCTCCAGGAATATCAACCCTATTGTACACAACAAACAATCCGTACCTACCAAACCTTCAAACCTTCACCTATGTCACTATCCTTACCTACCAACCCTTCTCCTATGTCACTATCCTTACCCACCAACCCTTCTCCTATGTCACTATACTTACCTACCGACTCTTCTCCTACGTCACCATCCTTACCTACCAACCCTTCTCCTATGTCACTATCCTTACCTACCAACCCTTCTCCTATGTCACTATCCTTACCCACCAAACCTTCTCCTATGTCACTATACTTACCTACCGACTCTTCTCCTACGTCACCATCCTTACCTACCAAACATTCTCCTATGTCACTTACCTTACCTACCAACCCTTCTCCTATGTCACTATCCTTACCTACCAACCCTTCTCTTATGTCACTATACTTACCTACCAACCCTTCTCCTACATCAATATCCTTACCTACCAAACATTCTCCTATGTCACTATCCTTACCTACCAACCCTTCTCCTATGTCACTATCCTTACCCACCAACCCTTCTCCTATGTCACTATCCTTACCTACCAAACCTTCTCCTATGTCACTAACCTTACCTACCAAACCTTCTCCTATGTCACTATCCTTACCTACCAACCCTTCTCCTATGTCACTTATCTTACCTACCAACCCTTCTCCTATGTCACTATCCTCACCTACCAACCCTTCTCCTATGTCACTATCCTTACCTACCAACCCTTCTCCTATATCACTATCCTTACCTACCAACCCTTCTCCTATGTCACTATCCTTACCTACCAACCCTTCTCCTATGTCACTATCCTTACCTACCAACCCTTCTCCTATGTCACTATCCTTACCTACCAACCCTTCTCCTATGTCACTATCCTTACCTACCAAACCTTCTCCTATATCACTATCCTCACCTACCAACCCTTCTCCTATGTCACTATCCTTACCTACCAAACCTTCTCCTATGTCACTATCCTTACCTACCAAACCTTCTCCTATGCCCCTATCCTTACCTACCAACCCTTCTCCTATGTCACTATCCTTACCTACCAACCCTTCTCCTATGTCACTATCCTTACCTACCAAACCTTCTCCTATGTCACTATCCTTGCCTACCAACCCTTCACCTATGTCACTATACTTACCTACCAAACCTTCTCCTATGTCACTATCCTTACCTACCAAACCTTCTCCTATGTCACTATCCTTACCTACCAAACCTTCTCCTATGTCACTATCCTTACCTACCAAACCTTCTCCTATGTCACTATCCTTACCTACCAAACCTTCTCCTATGTCACGTTAAGACTAATAAAAAAAAAAAACAGGACCCAGAACAGACTTATTACCAGTCTCTGCTCAGAATACACATTGTGCAGATATACCTCCCTCTGGGGCAGTTTAGCTGTTACACCATTTGCATCCTTCCTTGTGCCTGTTGCTGTGTTTTCCAGAGATTGATGGATTATAATGGGAAACCTCTTCATCCCATGGCGGTTCCTGCACCATAGTATTTTTTATTTTCTCATTCAGATTTTGAGTCGCTGTGAAGGCTAAAGAGACAGTGGCCTAATCGGAACCGTCTGTACCGTCTCTTAAAGAATCATATTAGATGGCTGTGTGTGCTGGTAATGTGTGCAGACCCCACCAGCGCTGCTGTATCAGAACTGCGAGACGCGTTTCAGTCACTTTAATCCGGCGCGGTGTTAGTGTCGGCGCCGACTGTAAATGTAATTAAGTATTTTGTCTTAATACGGGAACAAGCGTCAGTTCACTGACTCCAGCGTTAGATTTAATTAATCGCGAACCGCAGAATCCGATCGCTACCAGTTTTCCTTTTGTTAATTTAGTAGTTCAGGGTTTTGACAGCGCAACTTCCAGCGCGATATGACGGCACAATCAATTAGACGCTTTATGGGATCATCTCACCGCTTATTTGTTTTCATTGCTTTAAAGGGATAGTTCACCAAAAAGCCAGGAAGTGGTGTATTGCTCTCTGCTGCCACCTCTGTCCATGTCAGGAACTGTCCAGAGCAGGAGAGGTTTTCTATGGGGATTTGCTGCTGCTCTGGACAGTTCCTGACATGGACCGAGGTGGCAGCAGAAAGCACTGTGTCAGACTGGAGAGAATACACCACTTCCTGCAGGACATACAGCAGCTGATAAGTACCAGAAGACTGGAGATTTTTTTATAGGAGTAAATAACAAATTTCTGGCACTTTCTGGAACCAGTTGGTCTGAAAGAGACATAGAAACAGAGAAGATTGTCGGCAGAAAAAGACCACTGGGTCCATCTAGTCTGCCCTTTTAGTATTTTCTTTCTTATTATCTTAGGATAGATATATGTCTATTCCAGGCGTGTTTAAATTCTGTTCTGATAAAGAAAACTTTTTTTTTAGTGAACAACCATTTTAAGAGAGAAGCGACTCGTACGAGTTTAAAACCTGAAATAAAATTCTATTACTGGAAACGTCTGGAACTTTCTAACTTTTTGTGTTTCAGTTTCTCACTATTTTAAGATCTTAGCTGTGGTCAGTGAATGGGAACAATGTTCTGTGAGCTCTGGACTCCAGCCGAGACATTGTAACAAACTATCAGCACAGGATAGGGAAATGTGTTAAACTCGGGCCCATCAGCTGTTATAAAACTACAATTCCCATCATGCCTAGACAACCAAAGCTAAAGCTCCGGCTGTCCAGCCATGATGGGAATTGTAGTTTTGCAACAGCTGGATTGCCGCAGGTTCCCCATCCCTGGTCTTGACTGCTCTGTCCTCAGCTGCTGGATACAATGGAGATGCTTTAATTCACTGTCTGAAAGCAAAGATGGTGAGAAGACTAAAGCAGTTTCCAATAATGTTATACAGATGGTTTATGGTGCATTTATACTGAGAGATTTATCTGACAGATTTTTGAAGCCAAAGCCAGGAACTGTCCAGAGCAGCAGCAAATCCCCATAGAAAACCTCTCCTGCTCTGCACAGTTCTTGACATGGACAGAGGTGGCAGCAGAGAGCACTGTGTCACACTGGAGAGAATACACCACTTCCTGCAGGACATACAGAAGCTGATAAGTACTTGAAAAAAGGGAGGTTTTTAAAAACTAAATTACAAATCTATAATTTTCTGACACCAGTTGATTTGAAAGAAAACATTTTGTTAAAAAACCTTTAATTCCCTGACCACAAAGAAATGTGTGTCTGGAATAACAGCCATGCAGGTGTGGAGGCTGCACATTAGTATTATATAGATCACTACATCTCCCACAAAGCAATGCAGCAGGATATTTGTGAAAAATTAGGAATGGAAAAAAAAACATTTGTTGGAGTAATGGCTGAGTTTATGGCGGTCCCTGATGGATCTGACTGTAACATATAGAAACGGATGAGATAACCACACAGTCTGAAACCTGATTTCTGTTTCCCCGCAGGACTGACGGCGGCTGCTATGGCGGAAGCCATGAAACTGCAGAAGATGAAGCTGATGGCTATAAGCAGCCTTCATGGGAGCGGCAGCCAGAACGGGACCGAGTCTGAGAACGAAGAACTCAACTCGAATGCAGGTAGGTGGAGGCGAGAGCGGGACACGAGCACCGCGCAGAACGTTACATCCTTCCTGGTGATGGATCCTATTCAGTAATTCACTGACTCTCCTCTTGTATCATTGTATTATGGTTCTGTCTTACTAACAAACTTGTGTTCCTCGGCATATTCAGGATCTCTGCTTGCTGTCACTGAGTGGAGACATCATTCTTTATAATCTAATTTAGATGTAGAAAACCCCTCACAGCATCTACTACTTGTCACTGCTCTTTATTACAATCTGCTGGACTGACTCACACCGTGTATATGGATTATATACTAGTAGATATGGGGATGTGTATATAGATCATATGGGGGCCCCTGTGTCTGGAAGGCCCTACTCTCCTGCAATTTAGAAAAATCTCAGATCTGATCAGTTGACAGTCACTATGGTGAACGCCATATCCTGTAGTGACATCACTGGATCACTATGGTGAACGCCATATCCTGTAGTGACATTACTGGATCACTATGGTGAACGCCATATCCTGTAATGACATTACTGGGTCACTATGGTGAACGCCATATCCTGTAATGACATTACTGGATCACTATGGTGAACGCCATATCCTGTAGTGACATTACTGGATCACTATGGTGAACGCCATATCCTGTAATGACATTACTGGGTCACTATGGTGAACGCCATATCCTGTAATGACATTACTGGGTCACTATGGTGAACGCCATATCCTGTAATGACATCACTGGGTCACTATGGTGAACGCCATATCCTGTTATTACATTACTGGGTCACTATAGTGAACGCCATATCCTATAGTGTAATCACTGGGTCACTATAGTGAACGCCGTATCCTGTAATGACATTACTGGGTCACTATGGTGAATGCCATATCCTGTAGTGTAATCACTGGATCACTATAGTCATTGCCATATTCTGTAGTGACATCACTGGGCCACTATAGTAAACGCCATGTCCTGTAGTGACATCACTGCACTGGCTGCATCCATTTGCACTGCATATTATGTCCTCATTATAGATGCACTGATTTTCTCCCCCCTCCAGCCCTCGGCCTCTCTTTGTGTATTTGCAGCCTGATGGCGTCCGCTTGTTGTCGTTTTCGCCTCGATGAGGCCGCTACAAGGTGACCTTTGTTTTGTTCCACAAATGTAAACCTGTAACCAATATGGCGCTTCCCACTTTACGAGACGGTTGCTCTAGTAATCTATTATGCAGAGAGGCTTCCAGCTGAGGCCCCGGGCCCTATGGAGACCTCCTCACTTTCTGCATGAAATCCCGCATTTACCAGCTCTTTACCTTACAGAAGCCTCAGGCGAGATTTACCAGCGGCCGACGCTGCGTGTGACACTGCACATCTGTTCTTATAGGAGAACAGCGCTTTGTGTTTTGCTTCGGAAAAAAAAGATTCCTACCTGCTTCCCATGTGAAATGTTTACTGATCGTCCAAGAAAACAGCCAGTATGGTGAATATTATGACTGGCGTGGACCCTCACAGATCATGATAATATAGGAGGGGGGCAGTGCTTCTGAAGAAATTTTCTGCAAGGGGCTTCCAGTCACCTGGCAAGGGAGAGAGAAGCTGCAGCTTAGGATCAGACTCAGAGAGAGAGAGAGTAGCTGCAGCTGTGGATCAGGTCCAGATAGATAGAGAGAAGTTGCACCTGTGGATCAGGCTCAGATAGAGAGAGAAGCTGCAGCTGTGGATCCGGCTCAGATACAGAGAGAAGCTGCAGCTGTGGTTCTGGCTCAGATAGAGAGAGAAGCTGCAACTGTGAATCAGGCTCAGAGAGAGAGAAGCTGCAGCTTTAGATAAGGCTCAGATAGAGAGAGAAGCTGTAGATCAGGCCCAGAGAGAGAGAAGCTTCAGCTGTTGATCAGGCTCAGATAGAGAAAGAAGCTGCAACTGTGGATCCGGCTCAGATAGAGAGAGAAGCTGCAACTGTGGATCAGGCTCAGAGAGAGAGAAGCTGCAGCTTTAGATAAGGCTCAGATAGAGAGAGAAGCTGTAGATCAGGCCCAGAGAGAGAGAAGCTTCAGCTGTTGATCAGGCTCAGATAGAGAAAGAAGCTGCAACTGTGGATCCGGCTCAGATAGAGAGAGAAGCTGCAACTGTGGATCAGGCTCAGAGAGAGAGAAGCTGCAGCTTTAGATAAGGCTCAGATAGAGAGAGAAGCTGTAGATCAGGCCCAGAGAGAGAGAGAGAGAGAAGCTGCAGCTGTTGATCAGGCTCAGATAGAGAGAGAAGCTGCAGCTGTGGACCAGGCCCAGAGAGAGAGAAGCTGCAGCTGTGGATCATGCTGAAATAGAGAGAGAAGCTGCAGCTGTGGATCATGCTGAAATAGAGAGAGAAGCTGCAGCTGTGGATCATGCTGAAATAGAGAGAGAAGCTGCAGCTGTGGATCATGCTGAAATAGAGAGAGAAGCTGCAGCTGTGGATCATGCTGAAATAGAGAGAGAAGCTGCAGCAGCTGTGCAACAAGTTCAGAAAAAGAGAGAAACTGCAGCTGTGGATTAGGCTCAGAAAGAGAGAGAAACTAGAGCTGTGGATCAGGCTTAGCTAGAGAGAGAAGCTGCAACTGTGGATCAGGCTCAGATAGCGAGAGAAGCTGCAGCTTTGGATCAGGCTCAGATAGAGAGAGAAACTGCAGCTGTGGATTAGGCCCAGAGAGATAGAGAGAATCTGCAGCTGTATTATGCTCAGATAGAGAGAGAAGCTGCAACTGTGGATTAGGCTCAGATAGAGAGAGAAGCTGAAGTTTAAGATAAGGCTCAGGTAGAGAGAGAAGCTGTAGATCAGGCCCACAGAGAGAGAGAAGTTGCAACTGTGGATCAGGCCCAGAGAGAGAGAGAGAGGCTGCAGCTGTGGAGCAGGCTCAGATAGAAAGAGAAGCTGCAACAGTGGATCAGGCTGAATTAGAGAGAGAAGCTGCAGGTGTGGATCAGGCCCAGATAGAAAGAAGCTGCAGCTGTGGCTCAGGCCCAGATGGAGAGAAGCTGTAGCTGTGGCTCAGGCCCAGTTAGAGAGAGAAGCTGCAGCTGTGGATCAGGCTCGGAAAGAGAGAGAGAAGCTGCAGCTGTGGGGATGGGGAGGCTAGAGGTAAGGATGAAGTTGATGTCACTGTTAATGTTTCATTTATTCTTATGTGCTAAAGATTTGTGCAACATGTTTCATCAAGTTCAGGTGCATTTAAATGTATCTGTTCTTGTGAGTGACCCTGCCGTGGCCCTCGGGCTGCCATGCACTGAGTGACAGTATACAGTGTTATGTTCTTGAGGGTGTGGCCTGTACAGATGACTGCCCCGCCCGTTTATGGACACTCTCTTTGCCGGGTCACTGTTTGCTCTTCTCCCCTTTACAGCAGCTTTCGCTTTTCATCTTTCTGTGGCGCCACATTAAACTGATTTCTCTTATGCACCGAGTCATTTAGCTGAGATTTAACTCCGTCTATTACCGGGTGTTTATTTCTAAGGAACGATAAGAAAACAAGTGAATAACTCAGCTCATAAATACGCGACATTCGCTTCAGGCCGACGCTTGATGTGATCCGTTACCAGCTGAATGGCTCCCGCGAGCGTCGCAATGATGAAAAAAATAAAAGAAAAGCCTTAAATACACCGTGTTTGTTATTTCCTTATTTTCCTCCCGCAGATTTGAAAAACAAAGAAAATCAAAGAATTGATAGAAAAACAGCGGCGGAATAAAAGGTGGCGAATCCGCGATTCAGGGGCGCGCTGAGTATGGCAGATAATGACTGGAGCATGACTCCGCATCTAGATTTGAAGCATGAATAACGTCTCACCGCTCGCGTTCCATTGAGCTCCGAATGAGAAATTCTGTGTTTTATTGTTTTAGGAAATTAGTCCGTGTGCTGTGGCGCTCGCAACGTTGTAATCCATCAGTAAAGGTTACGGCGGCGCAGAACTGCCGGGGGATTAATGGCTTAATGATTACAATTGGAGCTGTCAAATCAGAACTCACAAAACGGTGCATGTAACATAGTGGCACAACGCTGGCGCTCAACGAGGAGAACCAGACTGCCCATCCGTCGTGGGGTACAATATCCGGACAGGGTTGCAGCCAGTGCAGTCCAGTCACTTAGTAGTTGTACTAAAAAGCATGACCACAATTCTCTATAAACTGATGTTTAGAAGTGGGAGGGGCTTAGAAGAGAGTTTACTGGATGGGAAAGTCTTAATGGCTGCTTCTTTCCAGAGACAGCACAACTCTTGTCTCCAGTTTGGGTGCAGTGTTTTCAGCTCAGTTCCATTAAAGTGAATGGAGCTAAATTGCAGACCTCACCAGAACTGGAGACAAGAGTTGTGCTGTCTCTAGAAGAAAGTAGACATGTGTCTGAGCCCCACCCCTTCTGCTTTATATAGGAGTTGAGGTTGTCACCAGGGCTGTGGAGTCGGTAAGCCGCAGCTCCGACTCCTGCTCCTTTATAAATGGCCGGTCATATACCAGGGGAGTTATTTATGACACTGGCTCAGCAACTTCTCCCTAATGTCCTACATGATCCTGGGGCAACTTCTGAGGGAATATATACTGTATATACAGCAGCTTCTCCTGTGTGTGCAGAGGATTCAGCCAGTCTCCAGCCTCCATGTCCTGAACAACTCAGAACTAGACTAGATGGAGCAGGTGATCTTTTCCTGCTGACAGTCTTCTATGTTTCTAACTAAATATTCACCAGACTTAAAGAAACACTGCTAACAATGCCAGATCCCTGTAATATAGAGGTCAGACATAGTGATATAGAGAGGGGTCAAACATAGTTGTATAGAGGTCACATAGTGATATAGAAGGTCACTGTGGGGGCACACAATAGCAAGCACGCACACACACACACACACACACACACACAGCTTACTGCAGCCATAGCGCACACACACACACACACACACACACACAGCTTACTGCAGCCATAGCACGCACACACACACACACACACACACACACACACACACAGCTTACTGCAGCCATAGCACACACACACACACACACACACACAGCTGCAGCCATTGAACACTGAAGAAAATCACACAATCTTCTCCCAGAGAGAAAACACCACACTGAGGACAGAGGTTACTGCTACACTACTTATGTCTTCTCCTCCTCCTCTATATTACACAGGATATCTTCATATTACACTGCTGCTCATATACAGTCATCCAGCATCCAGGAAGAGAACAGCACAGATATCCTCCCTCCCACACAATGGACTCTTCAAGCTCAGAAACAAACTGCCAACTAGTGACCGTCAACTTTTCTATGACCCCCCTTATCTAATAGGGCCAGTGTCCTATTACTGATATATTCCCCGACCACCCTTATGTAATAGGGCCAGTGACCTATTACTGATATATTCCCCGACCACCCTTATGTAATAGGGCCAGTGTCCTATTACTGATATATTCCCCGACCATCCTTATGTAATAGGGTCAGTGTCCTATTACTGATATATTCCCCGACCACCCTTATGTAATAGGGCCAGTGTCCTATTACTGATATATTCCCCGACCATCCTTATGTAATAGGGTCAGTGTCCTATTACTGATATATTCCCCGACCACCCTTATCTAATAGGGCTATTGTCCTATTAGAATGTTGCTCATAATATATAATCAAGAGCAAAACTTGTAAAATTCATATCAAAATTCAATTCTACATTTTTTAAAGATTTTTTTTTAAGCTGGAGTCGGAATCGGTAGATTTTTTTTCTTACTCCAACTCCATCCAAAGCTAGCGCCGACTCAGACTCCACAGCCCTGGTTGCACAGCTCCACCCCTTCTGCTTTATGTATGAGTGAGGTTGTCACAGCTCCACCCCTTCTGCTTTATGTATGGGAGAGGTTGTCACAACTTCACCCCTTCTGCTTTATATAGGAGTGAGGTTGTCACAGCTCCACCCCTTTTGCTTGATATATGAGAGAGGTTGTCACAGCTCCACCTCTTCTGCTTTATGTATGAGTGAGGTTGTCACAGCTCCACCCCTTTTGCTTGATATATGAGAGAGGTTGTCACAACTCCACCCCTTCTGCTTTATATAGGAGTGAGGTTGTCACAGCTCCACCCCTTTTGCTTGATATATGAGAGAGGTTGTCACAGCTCCACCCCTTCTGCTTTATGTGTGAAAGAGGTTGTCACAGCTTCACCCCTTCTGCTTTATGTATGAAAGAGATTGTCACAGCTCCACCCCTTCTGCTTTATGTATGAGTGAGGTTGTCTGAGCCCCACCCCTTCTGCTTTATATAGGAGTGAGGTTGTCACAGCTCCACCCCTTCTGCTTGATATATGAAAGAGGTTGTCACAACTCCACCCCTTCTGCTTTATGTATGAGAGAGGTTGTCACAGCTCCACCCCTTCTGCTTTATGTATGAGTGAGGTTGTCACAGCTCCACCCCTTCTGCTTTATATAGGAGTGAGGTTGTCACAGCTCCACCCCTTCTGCTTGATATATGAGTGAGGTTGTCACAGCTCCACCCCTTCCAGTTACCGTAGCTGAGCTGCAACGGCGACAGCTACTTCCGGCCCAACTGATTGTGTTGTGTGGCACTGAACAGCTGATCATAGGGGGTGCACCCCAGCGATCAGTGACTTATGTCCTCTGGATAGCTCATCAATGTTTTACCTGGAGGGCAGTATGTGGCGGTGATGGGGATACACTTCCTATTTTTCTTGTATATTGGGTTCTTGGCAGTGTCAGATCCTCGGACCCCCTGGCAATCCGGCACAGGGGCTGCTATGGCAGAATATTGGACTGTGCCATAAGTCATCCATCTTGCAGCTGCGTCCATCCATCTTGCGTCTGTCTTGGGCGGGTAATGTATGGAGAAGTTTCCTGTCCTGCGTTTGGATAAATCACTGAAGTCGTCTTTCGCACTGATTGCTTTTTAGAGAAAACTGGAGACGTAAATTCTTCGCTTTGCTCGTCGCATCATTACAATTAAGGGATCGGCAATGAGCTCATTTACATTTTATGTCTGATCTCAATCACCCGCAGGTCTGTGAGCCAGCGCCACGTCCCCCATCAGTCATATCCCTCCCGTCCCATTGGCCGGATCAGGCGGGCGGCCCCCAGATGGCGCTTATCTGTGGGATTTGTCACCGTCAATCTCCGTTCCTGAGAAGTGGAGAAGATGAGATGACAACATTTCCTCCTTTATTATCTGATACTTTTTTTTCTTCCTCTTTAAAAACCAAAAGAACAGAAGTTCATCAGCCAAATCCACTGAACAAGACTTCGCTCATGGAGTCGGGAAGATAGAGGAAGCTTCTAGCAGAAATTTTATCCATGGTGTTTGGTAGAATTCCTTTAATCCGGCATCCAGTATTCCAGAAATTCCGCTAGTCACTTGCATTTTGCAGTCTCTTTCACTTCAGTGGAGCTGAGTTGTAATAATACACATAATCTGTGGACTAGAGATGAGTAAACCTCGTCCAAACCTGATCGTGCGGCATTTAAATTTCAGTAGCTGAAGAAGTAGGATGCCGCCCTTAGACTGCCAGAAGAAGGGAAATGCCATTTCCAGGTCTTCCTAGAGCTTGTGCCCAACTTCTCCAACCACCGGTAATCAAACACAATCTGGGCTTCATCTTTAGTTAGACCAGGTGGCAAACTCATTTTCACTGAGGGCCTTCAAAGGGCAGATTGTGTGCAGCACCTAGCTAAAAGACCAAGATGTCCTTAAAGGGGTTGTTTACCCCAATTTTTTTTCTTTCGGACCAACTTGTTCCAGAAAGTACCAGAGATTTGTAAATTACTTCCAGTCTTCAGCTGCTGTATGTCCTGCAGGAAGTGGTGTATTCTCTCCAGTCTGACATAGCGCTCTCTGCTGCCACCTCTGTCTATGTCAGGAACTGTCCAGAGCAGCAGCAAATCCCCATAGAAAACCTCTCCTGCTCTGTACAGTTCCTGACATGGACAGAGGTGGCAGAGAGCACTGTGTCAGACTGGAGATAATACACCACTTCCTGCAGGACATACAGCAGCTGATAAGTACTGAAAGACTGGAGATTTTTTAATAGAAGTAAATTACAAATCTTTGGCACTTCTCTGGTCCCAGTTGATTTGAAAGAAAAAAAAAATTGGGGTGAACAACCCCTTTAGGACCAGATTAGGTAATAGCCAGCAACCACTGTCCCAAATAATGCCACCCATGGAGCCCTCTCAGAAAATAAGTGGTTTCAGGTGAGGTAGCCCCCTTATTAAGTTGATGTTCCAGTAGGAAGGTAATTTCCCCTTATTGGGTCGGTGCCCATAGTAGATAGTTATTTGTTGATAATTCTCCTTACCTATAGAGGAACATTGTACTTTGTAGGTTATTGCCCCCAGAAATCCTGCTGTGGCCGGTGTGTGTGTTAGATGATGCCAGTATGGAGGTGCTGACTGTTCTCTGATGTGCTTGGAGGCTCCCAGTGTCCTGACTGATTCCCCTGCAGCCAGGGCTGAGAATAGAGTGAACCCCTGCACCCTCAAACGTAGGAATCCCCCTAATGCGACACTGCACAGTAATGAGGCCGGTCATGCTGTGTGTGACATGTATACCAACCTGTGGCTTTCCAGCTGTTGCAAACCTACAACTCCCATCATGCCCACAAGGGTTCTGACCTGATGTTACAGTGTCCGATTCATTTCTTCTCCCAGAAAATAAGGCGCTGTATGGAAGAGTCTGTAGGAACATCTTTTATAGACCGTCTATGAGCACATTCAGTAACACAGATCTCTGCATCTGCTTTGTTACAATGTGTCAGTGTAGATGGAAGGTCTGAAGTCTGGATACAATTGTATAAAACCTTCTGAATTATAGGGTCACTAAGGTGGGCACACTTACAGAGGAAATGAACGATTATAGATTCACTGGAATAATGTGGCCCCTCCAGAATCAAAGGGCCCCTCATAGGACACCCAGGACTGCCGCCCCTGTATTTAGTTTAGAGCGTGGACCGCAGCAGTCTGGTTACCCTCCTCCTCCCCAACTATTTTGTTTTGCAAATTTTAATTCTACGATCATAGGATCCTGCTGGCGGTGCTGGAAGAAGCAATCGCTTGTAACTATTGAAATCCTTGAATTGTCGCTATTTACCTGTTCCCGGCCAAACGCTCGTTTTCTGCGCGCAGCACATGCAGCATTTCCCTTATTAGGATCAAGCAGGCGAGCGGCGTCTGAAGTCTGTGCCAGCCGGAGGTTCACGGATCATTGGCAGGAGCCGCAGTCTCAGTACCGGAGTGGAACGCTGTGAAGACGCACACCTGCTCGCTGCTTGCCCACAGATCAGTAGCTGCACATCCACAGCTGATCGTCCCAATGCCAAACAGAATTTTCTGGCTCCGACTAATTGTCACCGAGTCTGTGAGACCTGCAGAGAAACGTGGCAGGGAAGTCGTGTCTGTGACTCAGAAAGTTATTCAGCTTCTGCTTCACCAGACTCTAAATCTGCATAATCCAAAACACCGCCATACACTGTACTGGTAACGCATCACCTGCAGTGCCTGTCGCTTAAGGGGAAACTGATGTATCTTAAAATAGCTATGGTTCCTGGGTAAATTACCAATGTGGAATCCACGTAGCAACAAAAGACAAGCATTGTCCGTTCTGTCTAATGAGTTTTTCACGTATATAGGTGTACTTTTATAGTAGTTATATTCCAGTATATAGGGGTCAGTATTATAGTAGTTATATTCCTGTATATAGGGAGCAGTATTATAGTAGTTATATTCCTGTATATAGGAGCAGTATTATAGTAGTTATATTCCTGTATATAGGAGCAGTATTATAGTAGTTATATTCCTGTATATAGGAGCAGTATTATAGTAGTTATATTCCTGTATATAGGGGACAGTATTATAGTAGTTATATTCCTGTATATAGGGAGCAGTATTATGGTAGTTATATTCCTGTATATAGGAGCAGTATTATAGTAGTTATATTCCTGTATATAGGAGCAGTATTATAGTAGTTATATTCCTGTATATAGGAGCAGTATTATAGTAGTTATATCCCTGTATATAGGGGCAGTATTATAGTAGTTATATTCTTGTATATAGGAGCAGTATTATAGTAGTTATACTCTTGTATATAGGGGGCAGTATTATAGTAGTTATATTCCTGTATATAGGAGCAGTATTATAGTAGTTATATTCCTGTATATAGGAGCAGTATTATAGTAGTTATATTCCTGTATATAGGAGCAGTATTATAGTAGTTATATCCCTGTATATAGGAGCAGTATTATAGTAGTTATATTCCTGTATATAGGGGGCAGTATTATAGTAGTTATATCCCTGTATATAGGGGGCAGTATTATAGTAGTTATATTCCTGTATATAGGAGCAGTATTATAGTAGTTATATTCCTGTATATAGGAGCAGTATTATAGTAGTTATATTCCTGTATATAGGGGGCAGTATTATAGTAGTTATATTCCTGTATATAGGAGCAGTATTATAGTAGTTATATTCCTGTATATAGGAGCAGTATTATAGTAGTTATATTCCTGTATATAGGAGCAGTATTATAGTAGTTATATTCCTGTATATATGGGGCAGTATTATAGTAGTTATATCCCTGTATATAGGAGCAGTATTATAGTGGTTATATGCGCAAAGCTTTGACCTGTTCTCTACTATGAAAGATGTAAACAAATTTGTCCGTGACCTCACGCTGAAGAAGCATTTCTTCGAGGAGGAGACCACTATGGAACAACCTACGAAGTACGCACAGAATAACATCTATAAAGAATTGCAATTCAACGAACAACTATCTCTGAAGTGTCTAAAAGAGCTTGAAACATCGTCTGAATCACACATACAGGACGTACCAAAATTTAAGATGCCGAATCCACACTATTACCCGGTGCAATCGCGCACAAATCATATGGAACAATTCCAACAATGTGTTTTTAGGGATCTGAAATCTGAACAAGGGACACATAGGAGATTCAAATCCAATCTTACCCTGAGACAGAGGAAAGCATATAAAGAATTATCAAACATGGACAATATTGTCATTAAGAACTCTGACAAAGGGGGGGTAATAGTGGTAATGAATAGAGATATGTATGACAGACAGCTTGCAGTGCTATTATTGGACGATAAAGTGTATCACAAGCTATCAGGCAATCCTACGACCATGTACACACAGGAATTACAACAACTACTCACAGAAGGCATAGCTTTGCATGCCCTAACAGAGAAAGAAGCTGAATACTTTATGCCCAGAAAATCCTATCACTCCGATAGTATATGGCTTACCTAAAACGCACAAGGGGATAGTCCCACCTCCCATGCGGCCTATTGTCTCGGGTCGCATGTCCCTTTGCGAGAGACTTTGCGCATGGTTGGATGGATTATTACAGCCCCTAGTGCAAACAGTTCCTGGATACTTAAGACACTACTGATGTGTTAAGATCCTTTCACCACTTTACCTGGGAGCCGGGTTTCACATGAGTAGGATTGGATGTTATTTCATTGTACACATCCATCCCACACCAAGTGGCCATGCAGGCGTTAAAGGGGTAGTGCGGCGGTAAACAATTATTCACAGAATAACACACATTACAAAGTTATACAACTTTGTGATGTATGTTATGTCTGTGAATGGCCCCCTTCCCCGTGTCCCACCACCCCCAACCGTGTACCCGGAGGTGTGGTGCGCTATACATACCTGTCACGTGCCGACTCGTCTCCGATCTTCAGTCTGCGATGTCGTCTTCGGAAGGCCAGGCCAAATCCCTCCGAGCGTCCTGAGTGCCGGCCGCCCTCTTCAGCGTGTTCGGCCGCACTCAGGACGCTTGGAGAGATTCGGCCGGGTCGTCCGAAGACGACATCGCAGACTGAAGATCGGAGACGAGTCGGCACGTGACAGGTATGTATAGCGCACCACACTTCCGGGTACACAGGCGGGGGTGGTGGGACACAGGGAAGGGGGCCATTCACAGACATAACATACATTACAAAGTTGTATAACTTTGTAATGTGTGTTATTCTTTGAATAATTGTTTACCGCCGCACTACCCCTTTAAGTTTTCATTTACATACTCACAGCAGTTACGATCCAGATCTCATTTCTTTCATCAAAATGGCCACTTGGTTTTTAATGACACACAATTTCTTTTTCAGTTCTAATAACTATTACCTTCAAATCAGTGGGGTGTCGATGGGGGCGAAATATTCCCCCTCGCTCGCAAATCTCACCATGTCATTTTGGGAAGATAAGTACATTTACACAGTGTCCAATCCCTTTCTCCGCTCCATACGATGGTACGGGAGGTAATTCGATGACCTCCTCATCGTATGGAGCGGAGAGATGTTTGATTGGGACCTGTTCCTGGAGTATGTCAATTCCAACATATGGAATCTACAATTTACAGCTGATATTCATAACAATACCATAGCATTTTTGGATTTAACATTGGAAGGCATACCAGGTCAGTTCATACACACTGCAAATCACAGAAAAACAATTTCAGGTAATACCACCTTACACGCCAACAGCAGTCACCCTCAAATCAATACCAGTTGGGGAGCTATTGCGTATGAGGTGGAATTGCAGTCAGGAACAGACATATATAAAAGAAAAGGAAATATGCACACAAAGTTTATTAGAACGAGGGTACAAAAAATGGATGGTGGAGAGATCAGAGAGAAAAGCTGACACAAGAAACAGAAACACATACAGCACACAAAGGACACAAAAACTAACTATGGTCACGAGGTTTAGCCCACAATTCTCCCAGATAAAAAAGATTAATTCATATTTACCAATCCTCAGGCAAGACCCCATAATGGATACAATATTATCAGAAGGAATCAATGTAGTGTCTAGAAGAGCCAAAACGATAGGTGATTCACTTTCTCCCTCGATGCCAGGAACAAAGAAACAGAATATACAAATGGGTAATGCGACCCGGTTATCGACTACCGGGTTGTATAAATGTGGACACCATCCATGCAAAACATGTTCATACGTAACCACATGCAGCGATTCCTCTTGACACCTCAGGCAGTCAAAAGTACCAGATCAAATCATTTTTGGGCTGGGTTCACACTGTATATTTGAGGCTGTATTTGGTCCTCATGCCAGGTCCTCATAGCAACCAAAACCAGGAGTGGATTGAAAACACAGAAAGGATCTGTTCACATAATGTTGTAATTGAGTGGATGGCCGTCATATAATGGCAAATAACTTCCATTATTTCAATACAACAGCCGTTGTTTTAAAATAACAGCACATATTTGCCATTAAATGACGGCCATCCACTCAATTACAACATTATGTGAACAGATCCTTTCTGTGTTTTCAATCCACTCCTTGTTTTGGTTGCTATACAGCCTCACAAATACAGCCTCAAATATACATAGTGTGAACATAGCCTTGAACTGCAACAGTTACAACGTCATATACATCATTAAGTGTATTCACTGCAATGTACTGTATGTAGGCTGCACCACACGCAAGTTAAAAATGCGTGTGTGTGAACACTTACATGATATTGAGCAACCTAGAAATAGAGCCCTATTGGGAGCATCAAGACATTTCATTGATAAACACCAAGGCTCCACAAGGTACTTTCGCTGTAGAGAAGGTATACACTTCAGTCAGAGGAGGAGACATTCAGAGACTACTTAAGGACAAGGAAGCTTTCTGGATGTTCTGTCTGGATACTTGTTATCCGCAGGGTATGAACTTGAGAAAAGAACTATTAATATATTACTAATATGCATATGATGTTTGGGTCTGTAGATATTATCCCTATGCGTTATTTTCAACTGTTCCGCTTGCCTCGTATGAACTGTCTCTTACTTTCCCCCGAGTAGATCACATAGTATTGATCATTGTGATATATCTCCATGATGATATGCAGTGGAATTGTACATGGAATAGTGAAAAATAACAGTAACCTTTTTGTGTTGTTTTTACAAAGTTAGATGTTATTAACTGCACAGTCTTTCACTTCACGGGTGATCTCATTTAGTAGTCTGCAGGTGTGGTATGTAGCCATCACCGGCGAGGTGATGGGCGGGTCCGATGACGGCGTCTTGTTGGGGGCATACTGCAATGTGTGTACAGGGGCGGAGGTCTTGAATAAATCTATTTGCAACCACTCTGCTGGAAGCTGGACTCAGTGATTTGCTGGATTGTAGTGGTTATATTCCTGTATATAGGGGGCAGTATTATAGTAGTTATATTCCTATATATAGGAGCAGTATTATAGTAGTTATATTCCTGTATATAGGGGGCAGTATTATAGTAGTTATATTCCTGTATATAGGGGGCAGTATTATAGTAGTTATATTCCTGTATATAGGGAGCAGTATTATAGTAGTTATATTCTTCTATATAGGGAGCAGTATTATAGTAGTTATATTCCTGTATATAGGGGGCAGTATTATAGTAGTTATATTCCTGTATATAGGAGCAGTATTATAGTAGTTATATTCCTGTATATAGGAGCAGTATTATAGTAGTTATATTCCTGTATATAGGAGCAGTATTATAGTGGTTATATTCCTGTATATAGGGGGCAGTATTATAGTGGTTATATTCTTGTATATAGGAGCAGTATTATAGTAGTTATATTCCTGTATATAGGGGGCAGTATTATAGTGGTTATATCCCTGTATATAGGAGCAGTATTATAGTAGTTATATTCCTGTATATAGGGCAGGGTGGATTTGTTTTAAATCAAACTGATTTAAATCACGATTTAAATCACGATTTAAATCACTAGTCCGGAAGGCTTGATTTAAATCAGTGATTTAAATCAAAGTTTCTACCTAAACTAGTTCTTGCTACTTAACATGCAAGTAGATGAAGATTTTTAGAATCACTTTTTATATTACTTTTTTCTCCCCAGTTTAATGGGTTAATCATTCATATTTGGACACCACTGTTCTGTTGTACTTAGGAAGGAGAAAAATAATCCTGAACTTAATAACAATTTAAATGGATTTATTCAACTGAAACAATAACAACATTACAGCATACGTTATTTGCTTAAACAAACATCCATGTTAACTAATTTGGCTAAACAAAAAAAAAAAAAAAAAAAATAGTCCAAACAATCAGAAACATATTGTCTAACTTCTTGGACTTGGTACTGAAGGGGATGATTCTGTATTCATAGGTTTGTAGAACAATAGGATTAAGGTCTTTTTCTCAACTCTGTTCATGTTGTAACATTTGAGAACATATACAGCCTTTATTCTACTGAGTTAAACAACTCAGCTTTATCTCATGATGGAAGAACCTTTGGATGGTAAAATATTTTCCTCAAAAAGCAGTTTATTGAAAAAAATCCGATTTAAATCAAAAAAATCCGATTTAAATCAAAAAAATCCGATTTTTTTGATTTTTTTAAAAAAATCATTGATTTTTATCCACCCTGATATAGGGGCAGTATTATAGTAGTTATATTCCTGTATATAGGGGGCAGTATTATAGTAGTTATATTCTTGTATATAGGGGGCAGTATTATAGTGGTTATATTCTTGTATATAGGGGGCAGTATTATAGTGGTTATATCCCTGTATATAGGAGCAGTATTATAGTAGTTATATTCCTGTATATAGGGGCAGTATTATAGTAGTTATATTCTTGTATATAGGGGGCAGTATTATAGTAGTTATATTCTTGTATATAGGGGGCAGTATTATAGTGGTTATATTCTTGTATATAGGGGGCAGTATTATAGTGGTTATATTCTTGTATATAGGGGGCAGTATTATAATCACTGTTCATGTACATTGGCATACATGTTACATGTTATTGCCTTTGCTGGTCAAATGGAAGTGAAAACTGACAAGTAATTTTGCATCCTACAATGTAGCTCATACAAATTGCATAGAGACAATGTGTGTATAGAATCTGTGTTCTGAGGCATTGCTCACTTTTAGTCTTGTATCTCGGTATTTAGCTGATTACTGCTCCTTTAAGGATTCATTCACTTACTGGGACGTGACACTTAGTTATTTTTCCAGGCTTTTAACTATCATACAGTATTAAATAAATGCAGTCAAAGACCTGCCATGTACCATGGTATTTAACACAGTGCACGCTCTCTCGCTGCCTCCATACACAGATTAAAGCCCTCACTTCGCTTTTTGTTGAGATTCAGAGCTTCCATGCATGATTTAGTAATTGCTTTCTTGCTTTCCCCTGTGAAATATCAAACAGCGCTAAGTATTTCTTTAGCTAAGTCAGATGCAGAAACTGCGTGTTAACTCTCCTGTCAACTTGTTTCCAGCTCAGAGGCTTCTGAAAGGCAAAGAACAGAAATAAACAGCAAAAAAAAACATATAAAGAGATAAAAATGATAAAACACAAATAACATTGTAAACATTCTGTCGATCCTGCTTATTAACGAACACAGGGAAAAAGAAAGAAGTAGGACTGAATGTATAAAACCTTCCATTGTTATAATATATATTATTACTTCCTCTTCCATGTGGAAATACACTATTATTTACAGGAGGGACGGCTGCCCTGCGGGAGTGGTCAGCGATGAGAGGGAAGCCATGATTTATCTTTCAGGTACAGTGTGGAGGATCTTTAGCGGGTAGACCTTCCTCGATTATATACACACCTAAATGCCAAGACTTTGAAGGAGTTTTTCCAAGACGGTAAGACGTCATTTTAAAGTAATGAAGTGATATACAGATATTAGGAGTCACATAGGCAATGGATGGGGACTCTTTGGTCCTCCAGCTGGTACAAATCGACGTCCTATCCTGTCTGGATAGCCAAACCTTAGGCTGTCCAGGCATGATAGGAATTGTAGTTTTGCAGCGGCTGGGGTGCCAAAGGTTCCCTATCCCTGACAAAAGCAATCATATGGAGGGAAGGTCTTTAAACTGACAGTGACTATTTAAAGGAGAAGTCCAGTGAAAAACATAATTTCCCAGCAGGCAGTGGCAGAAAGGAACAAAATAAACAAGCTCTTCTAACCTCTGCTTCCCAGTGCCTTACCCCTCCTGCTGGGCTCCTGATCTCCCTCTGAAGGGACGTCACGACTCATGCATTGTCCGCTCAGCCAGTCAGTTACCTGGATGGGACACTGCTGCAGAGGGCGATCCATTAGCTAGTTTGGGTATGTTCTGACAACATCGCAACTCGGGGGAGGGTTCGAGGAGGCATGGGGAGAGGTAAGTAGCGCTTTTTTATAATGTTCGCCCCCAGCCCTGCTGTTAGCTCTTTCTTTTTTCGATCCCAATTTGTTGTAAATGCCCAGTTGGTGAATGCAAGTGACCACTGTGATTTACTTAGTGATCATTTCCTATGTGTGTAGGAGCGTAGGTAGCGTTGTCAGCAGGTGGCACCATCTGAACTGCCTTATTGGGGGATAAGTATAAATCCCCTTTTTGTTTTCCTACCTCCGGAGTACCCCTTTAGTGTTGCACTTCCTTTGGTCTGGGCCCCAGCTGCTGCCTCCTCATATAATATGTAACGTCGCCTTCTCTCCCTCGGTTTTCGCCTCAGTCACCTGCGCATTTGTTCCATCATAAATGCACAAACCTCCTTCACAATCTGCTTAAATAAAACACACAGAAAACAAAACGCCAGCACAAATCCATCACTCGGAGGAATATTTAAGGAAGCGTCAGGAGGGAGAAACTCATTGGTTTAATGGAACGCTGTCAGGAAAAATCAGCGTCAGCGGCGACACCGGGGCAGAATTGATACTTCTGCGGTGACATGTTAAAAGAAAATCCTATGCATTATTAAGGGGAGCTCGGAATCTGTCAGCTGGATGATTGCCGAGTTAGCAGAGGACGGACGCCGCTTCTGAAGTAGAAAAGAATGGCGTAGGCACAGATCTATACTGTACCCTTTCAAGTTCTACGCCCACCAGGAACACACCGCCATTACATGCTCAGCAGTTTTTGTTTCTTTTCCCCTTCACTATTTCGAGGGCTTCACATGTCACAGGAGAGAAGAGATTCACTTATTGTTATTATTCCTGGAGACAAAAGACACCGGAGAGTAAAGACGACAACGTGAAGAAGCGACAGAAATCGTTTCATCGCCAACTTAACCGCAAACTTCCATTTAAAGAACCCATCCAGGACTGTCACAGATTCATTTTACTGGGTATAGTCACCTTTTTCCTGTTTATTACATTGGAGCTTTGTTTTATTCTAAGGGAAGGTAACGGTGCCTGGTTAATGAATAGAATGCAAGAACTTTAGTGAAGACTGCCATGAACAGTGAGGAAGAAGAGGTGAAATCATACATTGGCATACAAATGAATCTACCATTCAGGTTCTGCAGAAAGCTGGGTGATAACAGCTATGGACACCGTAATGCCCGCAGGTAGTAAATATGACCTGTGAAGCAATATGACATTGCTGATCACAGCTTCTACAGGTATGGGAGGAAGAACAGCCCAGGAGATCACAACTACTACAGGTGTGGGAGGTAGAACAGCCCAGGAGATCACAACTACTACAGGTGTGGGAGGTAGAACACCCCAGGAGATCACTGCTACTGCCAGTGTGGGAAGAACAACAGCCCAGGAGATCACAGAGATCACAACTACTGCCGGTATGGTAGGTAGAACACCCCAGGAGATCACTGCTACTGCCAGTGTGGGAAGAACAACAGCCCAGGAGATCACAGAGATCACAACTACTGCCGGTATGGTAGGTAGAGCAGCCCAGGAGATCACTGCTACTGCCGGTATGGGAGGTAGAGCAGCCCAGGAGATCACAACTACTGCCGGTATGGGAGGTAGAGCAGCCCAGGAGATCACAACTACTGCCGGTATGGTAGGTAGAGCAGCCCAGGAGATCACAACTACTGCCGGTATGGGAGGTAGAGCAGCCCAGGAGATCACAACTACTGCCGGTATGGTAGGTAGAGCAGCCCAGGAGATCACAACTACTGCCGGTATGGGAGGTAGAGCAGCCCAAGAGATCACAACTACTGCCGGTATGGGAGGTAGAGCAGCCCAGGAGATCACAACTACTGCCGGTATGGGAGGTAGAGCAGCCCAGGTGACTACAACTACTGCTGGTATGGGAGGTAGAGCAGCCCAGGATATCACAACTACTGCTAAACCTTAAATACTAAATCCTTATACTGTACTAATGTTTCTGACAATATAAACCACACCCAGCCAGGAATTTAGCACATTAGTTGTGGGTCACTGCAGACCCAAGCTCATGTCTCCTTAAGGGGGTCCTCCCCTTTGGATAATGTGACTAGAGTCATGATATAACAGAATTGATGATGTAGCTATATAAATGACTGGAGCATAAGGTTTGGTGTAATAGATCAGTAGATCAGGCATATGCATTTCTGCTAATAGCGTATGGAAATCTGATGATAACATTCAGTAAAATTCTAGATTTCAAGCTTTTAAAAAGTAGTCATAAATATATTATTGATAAAAGGCCTCATTGTAACAGCAGGACCCTGCAGCCGCCCAAGTAACATTAATCCGCTAATTAGCGCCACATTGTATCCAGAATATTTCCCGCATGAGACTTCCTCGGTTTTCCATAGGTACAGAGCGTGCGACGCATTCTGCCTGTGGTTCCGGTCATACATACCGTCAGTTATAAAAATCTGCATTTGGCAGCGAGCGGAGATCATAATGTAATAGAAGTTGATTAGATAACATTTCTACATCTGGACTGGATGATCGCCCGCCCGTGGTACATGTGCCAGCCTGATCCCTGGACTGCCACAGAGGACGGCTGCCTGCCACACTGGAGCCCGCTATCAGCCTCTGTAACCAATACACCCTTTGCATGCCAGAGACACCCGCAGATAGCCATGTATATACGGCAGACACACACATAGACCCTACTAGCTTAATAGTGAGAGCATGTTTTTACTTAATCTATAGAGGGTTGCATGAGAATCTCCTACATTGGCATATTGTTACATACCTAAAGGATGTAAAAGCTGAATGAATGAAGCATAAATCATTCTTCTATCCTCCCAGTTGTGAATAAAGTATTAGCGGGCGGTCTCTTCCCGTTCAATTTACAGGATATTCTAGACTTAATCCTATTGTAGCAATCCTCAGCTTTCGCTTATAGTCTTTGCTGAAGATCTTCTGGAGTTTTCTTTACAGAGGATAGAGCTCAGATATCCTACATAGATATCCCAATAAAATTATAACCTCCCTTATCCCCCAGTTTTATTATTGATTTTATTAACAGAATCTTCCAGTAAATCCAATAGAATTTCCCTATCCACAGGGTATACGTCTATGATCATGGGGAGTCTGAGCACTGGGATCCAAAGTTTCCAATAGTAAAAGAGCTGTGGTTACTTCTGTGGATTTATCGTCATTGTGGGAGATAAAGTAGTGACATAAGATTTCTGTCTCCTAACTCACCCTATGAGATGCAGCTGCAGCCTGTTTTTTTTTGCAATAGGTTGCTCCCTCTCAGCGCGTTCAAAAAGGAGAAGCTGCATCATATAGAAATACACTGAAGTTTTACACACAGCAGAGAGAGGTAGTGTGAGTAAGAGGGGTTCTAGCACTCATAAGTCTACAACCAGTCTTTGGTATGGACCCTCCTACTATATCACTCTACCCCTGGTCTCATAAATAAGGCAGAAATTTCTTAAGGGTGCGTTCACACCTACAGGATCTGCAGCAGATCTGCAGCAGATTTGATGCTGTGTTCAGTTATTTAAATGAAATCTGCTGCAGAAAATCAGCTGCAGATCCTGTACGTGTGAACGCACCATAAAGCAGCATTCTATATATTTATACAGATGGACAAGATGCTGGGAATGAAAGGATCTGAGAGCTGTATCTCTGTAATACACAGGAATGATACATAGAAAACCATGTCATGTAAAAATTTCAGAATATTTCTGGGGAATTAGTTGTAAACATTGGGAAACATTTACTAATGAGTCTTAAACTATTGGGTCTAAATATAACAAACTTTCCATAATTCTGTGAATACAATAATCACAAAATATTCACAAAAATATTGCACAAATTCCTCTGGTGCTGACCAGACATAGACATTCACCACTTTGTGCGACTTTTTAAAAAGTCGCAAATGATAAATTGAAGTCTTCATGCACTTCCAGAAGCCCCTGAAGTGTAGTTTGCTCTCAGGTTCAATTTCTTCTCAAATTTGAATTCTTTGTGTTCAGAAGTTTAGATTTAGAGTTTTCCGTGTTTTACTTCCTCCTTATGGACAGTCGGTGTAACCTGCTGCCCGTGTATATTCTCCTGCCTAACTACCTCTTGTGTGAATTGCCCTCCATGTATGCACTCCTCCCTATCTACAGCCTGTGTAAACTGTCCTCCATGTATGCTCTCCTCCCTATCTCCAGCCTGTGTGAGCTGTCCTCCATGTATGCTCTCCTCCCTATCTCCAGCCTGTGTGAGCTGTCCTCCATGTATGCTCTCCTCCCTATCTACAGCCTGTATGAGCTGTCCTCCATGTATGCTCTCCTCCCTATCTACAGCCTGTATGAGCTGTCCTCCATGTATGATCTCCTCCCTATCTACAGCCTGTATGAGCTGTCCTCCATGTATGCTCCCCTCCCTATATACAGCCTGTGCAAACTGTCCTCCATGTATGCTCTCCTCGCTATCTACAGCCTGTATGAGCTGTCCTCCATGTATGATCTCCTCCCTATCTACAGCCTGTATGAGCTGTCCTCCATGTATGCTCTCCTCCATATCTATAGCCTGTATGAGCTGTCCTCCATGTATGCTGGACAGTTCCTGACATGGACAGAGGTGGCAGCAGAGAGCACTCTGTCAGACTGGAGAGAATACACCACTTCCTGCAGGACATACAGCAGCTTATTAATGTGGGAAAAGTTAAAAATTTTTAAATAAAAGCAAATTAGAAAGTCATATATATATATATTTGTGACACCAGCTGATTTTAAAGAAACGATACAGCATGATGATCCTTGACCATGTGACCAATGTTACTGGGGTTTACAATGTGTCCATCATTAGATATTGTAGATTTTGGTGTATAACATTGTGATCTTTATGCTGTGCGACCAGAGTAACAGGAGATCAAAGCTACAACATTGTAATAAGTAGTGGTGTAATAGCCAGGGTAATATGGTAATGGGGACGTGCAGCGCTATGGGCTGAGGATGGGCGGGGATGGGCAGGGCTGGGGACGGGCAGGGCTATGGGCTGAGGATGGGCGGGGTTATGGGAATGGGCGGGGATGGGAAGGGCTATGGGCTGAGGATGGGCGGGGTTATGGGGATGGGCAGGGCTGTGGGCTGAGGATAGGTGGGGTTATGGGGACGGGCAGGGCTGTGGGCCCCCCCCCTTGTAGCAGTCACATCGTGGCCAATATCAGTGACATCATATCCTGGCTTACCATTGTAGTGACCTGTATGCCGCTGATGACGACATCATTAGTGATTATTAGTAATTATATTATGGTGTCACCGTAACGCACGTTGGTAGCTCGCAGAGTGCCGTAACCGTGTTGATTTTCGGCGGCGTCTTCCACAGTCGCTAATGGAAATGTATTCTGTTTAATGACTCTGAAATCCTGTCTGTAATTAGATGTGGGAATTGCTGATACTTGGTAACAGATGATACTGGAATAATAATATGAGTGATGCTACAGCGAGGCCTCAATCCTCCCAAATCTACATCATTTTTCATCTTATTGACATGGCGGCCGCGCCGAGAACAAAGCGGGAAGGATGAGAACAACCAGCGCCAACGCCGGCACACAGTAGTCACCTGTATCTCTGCACTTTTATAGGAAAGTTTCTGTTTTTACATTTTATTGTTTCTACTTCTGATAAAGTATCTGCCCCCCCCCTTCTCCTCCCCCCCCCCCCCCTCCAGGCCATAGGACTCATCTACATATGTGGTCAGACCGTGACATCTTACCCATCATGCACTGTGAGAGCTATCACTGTTATCTGTGGTGTTACATAGGACTGCAGGGGACATCTACTACATTATCTGTACTCAGAGCTATCACTGTGTGATCTGTGGTGTTACATAGGACTGCAGGTGACTATAATGGATCCATTGTATAACATATTGAGCTCTGCTACATTTGTATGGTTCTGTTCCTGTACGGTGATGACAATGTATCGGTTGCACGCTTTGCTCCGCCTCCGCTTGTGTTTGGGGAAATCGGCTTATTTGTCATTATGCTTAATTTGCACGTACCGCGCTGAAGTAAAGGCCAAGGGATGTCGGCCGGGAACACAGCTGTACTCGCGGCACATTTAATTGCCTCTCCATCCTCAACCTCATTTATCTTCATTTCTTCCCAATTATACCAAATTATCAATAGTCTCTGTAGCATCAGAATCTTAATCCCCTTTATTCGGCTGCATTAGTCGGTGGCAGATGAATTCTTGGAGGGAGTCGGCCTGAGATGCCGCGTTCTTCCACCTCGGGCAGATGGTGCCGCTCACAAGAAATGGGACAAAACATTTGGAATTTGTTCCCGGCTCTAGAATTGGGATTCAAGCTGTCAATATTTTTTCAAAACATAATCAAGGCGGCTCCCACTTAGAAGGCGAGGGCAGCGCAATTGCCGAGGCTGTGGCGTATGGCGAGAAGAATTACAGCGCACAATGTGCAAGATGGCGTCACCCGGCCAGGAAAATTTACAGAGAAATCAACTCCAGACAAAGAAATTTCCGGAAAAGTCCAAACTCAGAAGGCGGGAAGATGGCGACACAAATGGTGTGTCTGGAGCAGTGAGGGCACCACGTGCAGTCCTATGTAAATAAAAAAAAACTTTAACTGTGGATTTTACCTAATAGTTCTTACAGCTGATGGTTTGTTACAGTCATATCCTCTGTGAGACAAACTGCCATAGTGCAGTGCATTGTGGGATGTCCTCCAAGCTGTCAGCACTGCGCTAAGTGATTCCAAGTGACAGCCCACAGCCTGGAGTGTAAAGCATGATGCAACAGCAGAATTGAGAACGCAGCTCTGGGAATCATTGCAGTATTAGGCCATGTTCACACAACATGTTTTGTGTAAATCACGGCCATTGTTGCCAAATATGCAACAACAGTCATGATTTATACAAAACACACGTTCTATTGTAATGAATGGAATGCCAGCCGGAGCGTACACACATAAAGGGAAATTTATGAAAGGTACGCCAGGGAGAAGGTGCAGAACCGCCCCTTCTTCCTGGCATACGCCTCCCCTACGCCCGACACTCACGGTGGGCAGGCTGGCGGAGCTTGGGGATGTGTGAAAAGGCAGGGAGGAGAGCACGCCTAATTTATCATGATTTACGCCTGCTCGCTTAATATAAGGCCAGCGTACGCCGGTCTTTGTAAATCCCCCCCCCCCCAATAGTGTGTGTGTTTGTGTGTGTGTGTGTGTGTGTGTGTATGTATATATATATGTATGTGCCCACATCTGTCCTGCTCATTCCTTCCTGCTCCCTGCAGTCTGTGTTAGCCATTGGATTACAAGCGCGGTCCTGGAACGAATTATGCTCGTAATCCAAGGCATATTAGGGGCACACACACACACACACACACACACACACACACACACACACACACACACACAGTATACGCTCCAGCTGGGATTCCATCCATCAGCAAGAAGAACTGACATGTCAGTTTTCTGCTGCACAGAACTTGTCAGTTCACACAATGGAGCGTGCGGCTGCTCCATTTTGTGAAGTGGAAAATTCGGCTACGACGCACATGGGTTCACCCACATCTGTCTGGTACTGCCGTACTGGCCGTTCTGTGATCCAGACGGGTCACAGAACGGCCGGTGTTATACGCCGTGTGTGTCTTAGGCTGCACATCTTTAGGGCCCTATTACACAGGACGATTATAATGCGAAAAATCGTTAAATCGCTGGAATTTAAACGATAATCGTTCTGTGTAATTGCAGGCAACGATCGAAAAATCGTTTGTATGTCGTTGATCGTTGATTTAGATCTGAACCTAAAATTAATGTTAATCGTTTGCTAATCGTAATTCCACGTTCGTTCGCTCAAGTTCCGCGTTTTTTCAATAATCGTTCAGTGTAATTGCCCATTGTTCATTGTTTTCTTGGGATCAGGATCAGGAATAAACGATCATGGTAACGATCGCAGTAACGATCATATTAAGGATCGCAACTAACGACCATCGTCCTGTGTAATATGGTGAACGATTTCAGGTTAACGATAAACATTTGCAATCGTTTATCGTTAGTCGTTAAAAATCGCTCAGTGTAATAGGACCCTTATGCTGCGTTTACAGGAAACGATAATTGGCCCGATCGTACAATTAACAATGTCGGAGTAACGATATTTTTTTCATAACGATCAGCGTTTAGGCGGTACGATATATATCGTACGGAAAATTTGTTTTGCGATCGTTTTGTGATCGCTTAGGCCTATCTCATACATTGGTAAAATCAGCGAACGTTTGTTCACACGGAACGATCAGCGATTTTTTTTTACGAACGATCAACGATGATTTGAGAACATGTTCAAAGATCAAAATGAACGGTTTCTCGCTCGTCGTTTGATCGTCCGCTGCGTTTACACGTAGGATTATCGTTCAAATTTGATTGTTATCGCGCAAATTCGCACGATAATCGTTTTGTGTAAACACAGCATAAGTCTCTTCACTTTCTAGGATCTGACCAAACTGACATTTGGTAGAGCAGGTATTCTGGAAGATTTGTGGAAAGGGCCTTGAGAATTGTGAGTGCAGCTCTGGATGTGACTGGAGGATAAGATATCATGTGGCTGCAGCTCAGGCTTCGGCTAATGTATGGAAAAATAAAAGGGCAGCATTGTGAGTGCAGCTCTGGAAGTGATGCAGGTATAAGATGTGATTGTATCTCACATTGTGATTAGTGTAAAGCTGGCTATAAGGGCAGAATTATGAGTGCAGCTCTGGAAATGACTGGAATAATAAAATGTGATGAGACTAGTATATAAAATACAATGTATGGGCAGAATTGTGAGTTCAGCTCTGGGATTTATGGACAATAAGATGTGATTTCAGCCCACTTTGTGATTAGTGTAGGACAGTCATTATAAGGGCAGAATTGTGAGTGCAGCTTTGGAAGAAAAAAGTGAAGGAAATGAGGCCTCAGAGATGTTGCAGCTTTTATCCAGTAGACCTTACTGTAAAACTATGATGGGTTTTGGGGTCAGAACTGTGAGTGCAGCTCTGGAGGTTCCTGTAATATAAGCTATGATGTGTCTGCCCCCATAGTGTGAGGTGATGTATAAGGCCTTCGGTTGGCTTATCCCCCATGAGATGAGGCTCCTGCTCCAGGGCGCCCCCCTACCCCAGGTGATACTCTGCTCCTGAGTTGAGGTCTTGTCATTTTCTTTGTTTTTTAGAAAGTTTGGCCGGGCGCAGAGATTCTCGGCTTTTCATTACATAATTATTAAAAGATTACTTCACCTAAGCGGTGACAGACATATTTTTTAAGTATGACTGACTGATGGACAGACTGGGAATAGCAGAATTAATGGGCAGATTCGATGCTTTGGCAAAGGCTTCACAGTAATTACATCTCTCAACCACTTGATACATTTCTGGAAGCGGCCCAGTAAAACCATCACTGAAGCTTCTCCAATCTGACACTTTAACCTGCTTCATGGCTCCCTCCACCGCAGGATCAGCGGCCACACGCTCACAGGATCAGCGGCCACACGCTCACAGGATCAGCGGCCACACGCTCACAGGATCGGCGGCCACACGCTCACAGGATCGGCGGCCACACGCTCACAGGATCGGCGGCCACACGCTCACAGGATCGGCGGCCACACGCTCACAGGATCAGCGGCCACACGCTCACAGGATCAGCGGCCACACGCTCACAGGATCAGCGGCCACACGCTCACAGGATCAGCGGCCACACAGTAGCGTTTTTTCATAGATGACATTTACTGAAACTGTATCTTTTAAGAAAATCATCGATCTATACTGATTCTGAGTTACATCCTTTATTATACTCCAGAGCTGCACTCACTATTCTGCTGGTGGGGTCACTGTGTACATACATTACATTACTGATCCTGAGTTACATCCTGTATTATACTCCAGAGCTGCACTCACTATTCTGCTGGTGGGGTCACTGTGTACATACATTACTGATCCTGAGTTACATCCTGTATTATACTCCAGAGCTGCACTCACTATTCTGCTAGTGGAGTCACTGTGTACATACATTACATTACTGATCCTGAGTTACATCCTGTATTATACCCCAGAGCTGCGCTCACTATTCTGCTGGTGGGGTCACTGTGTACATACATTACTGATCCTGAGTTACATCCTGTATTATACTCCAGAGCTGCACTCACTATTCTGCTGGTGGGGTCACTGTGTACATACATTACATTACTGATCCTGAGTTACATCCTGTATTATACTCCAGAGCTGCACTCACTATTCTGCTGGTGGGGTCACTGTGTACATACATTACTGATCCTGAGTTACATCCTGTATTATACTCCAGAGCTGCACTCACTATTCTGCTGGTGGGGTCACTGTGTACATACATTACTGATCCTGAGTTACATCCTGTATTATACTCCAGAGCTGCACTCACTATTCTGCTAGTGGAGTCACTGTGTACATACATTACATTACTGATCCTGAGTTACATCCTGTATTATACCCCAGAGCTGCGCTCACTATTCTGCTGGTGGGGTCACTGTGTACATACATTACTGATCCTGAGTTACATCCTGTATTATACTCCAGAGCTGCACTCACTATTCTGCTGGTGGGGTCACTGTGTACATACATTACATTACTGATCCTGAGTTACATCCTGTATTATACTCCAGAGCTGCACTCACTATTCTGCTGGTGGGGTCACTGTGTACATACATTACTGATCCTGAGTTACATCCTGTATTATACTCCAGAGCTGCACTCACTATTCTGCTGGTGGGGTCACTGTGTACATACATTACATTACTGATCCTGAGTTACATCCTGTATTATACCCCAGAGCTGCACTCACTATTCTGCTGGTGGAGTCACTGTGTACATACATTACATTACTGATCCTGAGTTACATCCTGTATTATACCCCAGAGCTGCACTCACTATTCTGCTGGAGGGGTCACTGAGAAGTCAGATGATACAGGACATGACATGGGTCTCTCCTTGTACTGCTGACTGTGTAACCTCTTGTATTCCCTCTGTATACTCTGTAAGGCTGTAGCGCCCCCTCTCTGTAGGTAACTTTCGGGGGGCTCGGCTTCCTCGCTGCGCCTTTGTTTGCTACTTTCGGAGATGCTCTTTATCCTGCAGAGAACAGTGAATTTTAATGGTTCCCCGTATATTGAGATGCGCAGAGCCCCCGTCCCTTCTGTACCAGCCTTTCAGGCTATTAAGCTCTTCTAAATCTTCGGCGCACCTGTCCGGATCATATATCTCCGCTGTCACAGAACATATGGACAGTAAATAGTGTTTCTCCAATAACACAGATAATAACAGGCGCTCGGTGCAGGAGTCACCTTCATCTCATTTGTTTGCCTTGATTTATGGACTAAACCCACAAATGGTGGAAAACGTAACCGAGCTGAATAATCCACGACTTACAGATTAACTCTAAAAAAGAATCTTCTAGAGTTTATAGACTTCAATGGAGGTCGCCTCGCCCTGTATGCAGATGGGGGGCAAGTTATATATAATGATAGTGAGAACTATAGGAAATGGAAGAGGTCATCTTCATTATACATGAAACCTATTCACCCAGCAGTCCTATGTAACACTACAGACAACACAGTGATATCTCTGAGTACAAATAATGTAGTAGATGTCACCTGCAGTCCTATGTAACAGCACAGATAACACAGTGATATCTCTGAGTACAGATAATGTAGTATCTGTCATCTGCAGTCCTATGTAACACTACAGACAACACAGTGATATCCGAGTACAGATAATGTAGTAGCTGTCACCTGCAGTCCTATGTAACACCACAGATAACAGTGATATCTCTGAGTACAGATAATGTAGTAGATGTCACCTGCAGTCCTATGTAACAGCACAGATAACACAGTGATATCTCTGAGTACAGATAATGTAGTAGATGTCACCTGCAGTCCTATGTAACACTACAGATAACACAGTGATATCTCTGAGTACAGATAATGTAGTAGATGTCACCTGCTAGGGACAGGACTGTGAAGAGGAGCAACAGCAGCATCTCTGACAGTGAGTGATTATTGTCAGTGTGTCTGTCAGGCTGCTGGAAGTTTTAAGACAGAAGGTGGACTGTGTAAGAGAAAACACCGAGCCCCCCCCCCCCCCCCCCTGATGCTGATGTTTGATTATGAGTTGATGCTTTTTTGCCAATAACTGTGCCCCCCTCCCCCCGCAGCATGGTGTTTGTTCTCTTTCATCTCCCCCTAAGCAGCCACATACAGTACATGTATCCCACCCCTGACATCTGTCCTGTGCTTTAGGGCCCTCCTGAGAAACCAGGACACATACGGATACCCAGGCGTACATATGTTAGCGCTTTTAAGGCAGAAAGGTGGAGAAACTAATAGGTTATGGGGGCCCAAACACATTTTTTGCACAGGGGCCCCCTGCAGTCTGTGTCCGTCCCTGCTCTCAGTTATCAGGTGTTGTAGTTGTGTGGCCGGGTGCGGCGCTGTGATTGATAGAGATGGCGGTGGCGTCCTCCTACTCTCTTACTCTTCGCACTCACTTTGCCGGGTGATTTCTGAGCAGATGATACATGAGATTTTGTCTTCTGTTCCTGATATTTAATAAAGAAATAAATACGGCGCGGTGGTCCGCTGGGATTGGGGCGCGGACGTGAACGGCATGATATACTCACGACTAAATTCACCAAGATAAAAGGCGTCAGATACGGGGTGACAGCTGAACGCGCTGTGCGTACCGGCGGCACATTAAATTACAGCGTCTCAGTGTGTGATTGGAAACGTCTCGCTTTCTCCTCTGTCATCTGTAAGAAGCCGCAGCTTAGAGGGATTCTGCATGTAACGCCGAGAGGAACTGCAGAGAACTATTATATAGAGGAAAGATGTTACATCTCCTGCCACAGTAACCACAGTCAGTGCGGAGCCCAGGCTGCAGAGCTCACAGAGCATTGTCTACACTGGATACAGCTGAGAGCAGGACTAGCTATGTACAATGTATCAGTCTGGAGCTCACAGAGCATTGTCTACACTGGATACAGCTGAGAGCAGGACTAGCTATGTACAATGTATCAGTCTGGAGCTCACAGAGCATTGTCTGCACTCCCCCATAACCCACATGAGAAAGGCAGATGTGTTGTGCCGTAGGCCGCAGTATGTATTAGCCCGGTGTTACTCCAGGTAGAACATTATAAGGTTATTAATGTCTTGGATTATTATGGATGACATATTGTTACAGGTGGAAGTGAATCTTCGTGGGATAAGGAGAAGCTTCAGTCTCCGATCACGACCGGCAGTTCCCAGCATGCACTTGGACACGTCACCCTGTCAGCACAGTCCGGCCTCGGAGGTGCACATCCATTAAGTCCTCTCCAGCAAAATCACCTGCTATCTAACAGTATGTATACAGGATATCCACAGCATGCATCATGTTACTCCAGTCACACCTAGAGATGCAGTCACACAATAAGTGGCTGTATAGATGTCTAATCTCTTCCCTCCTGCTGCTTCAGTGTCTGGAGAAGTGATAGCTGATTGTGCTGTGTGTGATTGCAGCTCTGGATGTGACTGTAGTAGGATAAGAGAAGATGTGCTGAGAGTGATAAGTAGGGAGCTGAGGGGCTGTCCTGTATAATGAAGCCTTCTCTCGTTTTGGTTCAGCATCCTCTGCTTGCTGTTAGTGAATAGCTCCTTACATACTGACGCCCACTGTAGCATCGTAACACTTCATGTTGCAATAGAAACGAACCTTCAGCTGCAGGGTTGTCCCCCTCTAAATAAGCAGGGTTATTCCTTTTTACTGACAGCAAGCAGAGATATTAAAGAGTGAGAGAGTCTATGAGAGAGAGAGCAATGAAGTGTTATTTACATAGGACTGCTGACTCTATTACGTAATGTCACCAGCGGGCGGTAATTGGCTGCTGATGATTCCTAATCCATCTGTATTGTTATATAATGGATTGTTAGACGCCGCTGATTAATTCATGAGAAGCAGAAAATAGGAAATGTCGTCCTTGATGATGTGCAGCTGTATATAATCCTGATCTGCGGAGATCACTATATACTGTAACTGATCACTATATACTACATTATAGTATTGACATCACAAGTCTCCTCCAGTGCTCAACCATCTACTGAGTCACTATTGCTCCTTTGCCTTGTATGTAATCCTATAGTCACTCCAGAGCTGCACTCACTATTCTGCTATTACATCATGTCTTATGTTCTGATCACCTCCAGAGCTGCACTCACTATTCTGCAATAACATCATGTCTTATGTTCTGGTCACATTCAGTGCTGAAGCTAAATAAACAATTACCTCAGAATAAGCAAAGCAAATTCCATGCTAATTTTGAAGGTGTACTCCATAGAAATAATAACAGTGCCGTCAGTAAGTTATACAGATGTGTAAAATAACTCCATTAAAAAAAAATCTCCAGTCTTCCAGTACTCATAAGCTTTCTGTATGTCCTGCAGGAAGTGATGTATTCTTTCCAGGCTGACACAGTGCTCTCTGCTGCCACCTCTGTCCATGTCAGGAACTGCCCAGAGCAGCAGCAAATCCCCATAGAAAACCTCTCCTGCACTGGACAGTTCCTGACATGGACAGAGGTGGCAGCAGAGAGCACTGTGTCAGACTGGAAAGAATACATCACTTCCTGCAGGAAGATCAGCTGGAAGATAGGAAATTTTTTTAATAGAAGTAATTTGATTAGTGTTTAGGGATGTAGCAGAATAGTGAATACAGCTCTGGATGTGGCTGTAGTGTAGGGCAAAAAGAGAAATTATATATGCAGCTCTGAATGAAACTGATGTGAGAGAGAGGAATTGTGAATGTGGGTGTGACTGGAGTTTAAGGTATGTTGTATCTGCAGAATTATGAATGCTGCTCTGGATGTGGTGAATTGGTATATTAAAAGTATGAAAAGTGATTTACATGTTTACTAAATGGCAGAAATGTCCCAGTTGTGGTTTATATCAGAGTCTTGTGTAGTGGAATATGGCCGCTATGCAGTCACAAAGGTTTACTGTTTGCCGCGCTTCTCTAGTTGATGATGTTACTGTTGGCCGCGCTTCTCTAGTTGATGGTGTTACTGTTTAGCGCGGTTCTCTAGTTGATGGTGTTACTGTTTGGCGCGGTTCTCTAGTTGATGGTGTTACTGTTTGGCGCGGTTCTCTAGTTGATGGTGTTACTGTTTGGCGCAGTTCTATAGTTGATGGTGTTACTGTTTGGCGCGGTTCTATAGTTGATGGTGTTACTGTTTGGCGCGGTTCTCTAGTTGGTGATGTTACTGTTTGCCGCTGTTCTATAGTTGATGTTTTACTGATGGCGCGGTTCTCTAGTTGGTGGTTTCTATTTGGCGCAGTTCTCTAGTTGATGGTGTTACTGTTTGGTGCCACTTTCTAGTTGATGATGTTACTGTTTGCCGCGGTTCTCTAATTGATGGTGTTACTGTTTGGCGCGCTTCTCTAGTTAATGGTGTTACTGTTTGGCGCGCTTCTCTAGTTGATGGTGTCAGTGTTTGCCGCGCTTCTCTAGTTGATGGTGTTACTGTTTGCTGCGCTTCTCTAGTTGATGGTGTTACTGTTTGCCGCGCTTCTCTAGTTAATGGTGTTACTGTTTGGCGCGCTTCTCTAGTTGATGGTGTTACTGTTTGGTGCCACTTTCTAGTTGATGATGTTACTGTTTGCCGCGGTTCTCTAATTGATGGTGTTACTGTTTGTCGCGGTTCTCTAGTTGATGGTCTTACTGTTTGCCGCGGTTCTCTAATTGATGGTGTTACTGTTTGGCGCGCTTCTCTAGTTGATGGTGTTAGTGTTTGCCGCGCTTCTCTAGTTGATGGTGTTACTGTTTGCTGCGCTTCTCTAGTTGATGGTGTTACTGTTTGCTGCGCTTCTCTAGTTGATGGTGTTAGTGTTTGCCGCGCTTCTCTAGTTGATGGTGTTACTGTTTGCTGCGCTTCTCTAGTTGATGGTGTTAGTGTTTGGCGTCGTTCTCTAGTTGGTGGTGGTACTGTTTGGCGCGGTTCTCTAGCTGATGGCCTTACAGTTTCACGTGGTTCTCTAGCTGATGGCCTTTCAGTTTCAGGTGATTCTCTAGCTGATGGCCATACTGTTTGGCGCAGTTCTCTAGCTTATGGCCTCACTGTTTGGCGCGGTTCTCTAGCTGATGGCCTTAGGGTGCCTTTACACAAAGAGATTTATCTGACAGATTTTTTGAAGGGGATGTTCCATCAGGTACATCCTCTTTAATATGACCTACAGATAGAACGTCACCGTCATAGGAAAGCTGGTGCCGCGGTCCATTTTTTAAAAGAAACGGACCACGGCACCGGCTTTCCTGTGACGTTCTATCCGTGGCTAATATTTAAGAGGATGTACCTGATGGTACATCCTCTTTAAGCCAGAGCCAGGAATGGATTTGAAAAGAGGAAAAATCTCAATCTTTCCTTCATGACCTGTTCCCTGTTTGTAGTCTGTTCCTGGCTTTGGATGCAAAAATCTGTCAAACAAATCTCTGGCACCATTACTGTTTGGCGCGGTTCTCTAGCTGATGGTGTTACTGTTCTCTAGTTGATAGTGTTATTGTTTGGCGCGGTTCTCTAGCTGATGGTCTTACTGTTTGGCGCGGTTCTCTAGTTGATGGTGTTACTGTTTGGCGCGGTTCTATAGTTGATGGTGTTACTGTTTGGCGCGGTTCTCTAGTTGATGGTGTTACTGTTTGGCGCGGTTCTATAGTTGATGGTGTTACTGTTTGGCGCGGTTCTCTAGTTGGTGATGTTACTGTTTGCCGCTGTTCTATAGTTGATGTTTTACTGATGGCGCGGTTCTCTAGTTGGTGGTTTCTATTTGGCGCAGTTCTCTAGTTGATGGTGTTACTGTTTGGTGCCACTTTCTAGTTGATGATGTTACTGTTTGCCGCGGTTCTCTAATTGATGGTGTTACTGTTTGGCGCGCTTCTCTAGTTAATGGTGTTACTGTTTGGCGCGCTTCTCTAGTTGATGGTGTCAGTGTTTGCCGCGCTTCTCTAGTTGATGGTGTTACTGTTTGCTGCGCTTCTCTAGTTGATGGTGTTACTGTTTGCCGCGCTTCTCTAGTTAATGGTGTTACTGTTTGGCGCGCTTCTCTAGTTGATGGTGTTACTGTTTGGTGCCACTTTCTAGTTGATGATGTTACTGTTTGCCGCGGTTCTCTAATTGATGGTGTTACTGTTTGTCGCGGTTCTCTAGTTGATGGTCTTACTGTTTGCCGCGGTTCTCTAATTGATGGTGTTACTGTTTGGCGCGCTTCTCTAGTTGATGGTGTTAGTGTTTGCCGCGCTTCTCTAGTTGATGGTGTTACTGTTTGCTGCGCTTCTCTAGTTGATGGTGTTAGTGTTTGCCGCGCTTCTCTAGTTGATGGTGTTACTGTTTGCTGCGCTTCTCTAGTTGATGGTGTTAGTGTTTGGCGTCGTTCTCTAGTTGGTGGTGGTACTGTTTGGCGCGGTTCTCTAGCTGATGGCCTTACAGTTTCACGTGGTTCTCTAGCTGATGGCCTTTCAGTTTCAGGTGATTCTCTAGCTGATGGCCATACTGTTTGGCGCAGTTCTCTAGCTTATGGCCTCACTGTTTGGCGCGGTTCTCTAGCTGATGGCCTTAGGGTGCCTTTACACAAAGAGATTTATCTGACAGATTTTTTGAAGGGGATGTACCATCAGGTACATCCTCTTTAATATGACCTACAGATAGAACGTCACCGTCATAGGAAAGCTGGTGCCGCGGTCCATTTTTTAAAAGAAACGGACCACGGCACCGGCTTTCCTGTGACGTTCTATCCGTGGCTAATATTTAAGAGGATGTACCTGATGGTACATCCTCTTTAAGCCAGAGCCAGGAATGGATTTGAAAAGAGGAAAAATCTCAATCTTTCCTTCATGACCTGTTCCCTGTTTGTAGTCTGTTCCTGGCTTTGGATGCAAAAATCTGTCAAACAAATCTCTGGCACCATTACTGTTTGGCGCGGTTCTCTAGCTGATGGTGTTACTGTTCTCTAGTTGATAGTGTTATTGTTTGGCGCGGTTCTCTAGCTGATGGTCTTACTGTTTGGCGCGGTTCTCTAGTTGATGGTCTTACTGTTTGGCGCGGTTCTCTAGCTGATGGTCTTACTGTTTGGCGCGGTTCTCTAGCTGATGTTTTTGTTTGGCGCGGTTCTCTAATTGATGGTGTTACTGTTCTCTAGTTGATGGCGTTACTGTTTGGCGCGGTTCACTAGTTGATGGTGTTATTGTTTGGCGCGGTTCTCTAGCTGATGGTCTTACTGTTTGGCGCGGTTCTCTAGTTGATGGTGTTATTGTTTGGCGCGGTTCTTTAGCTGATGGTCTTACTGTTTGGCGCGGTTCTCTAGTCGATGGTCTTACTGTTTGGCGCGGTTCTCTAGTTGATGGTCTTACTGTTTGGTGCGGTTCACTAGTTGATGGTCTTACTGTTTGGCGCGGTTCTCTAGTTGATGGTCTTACTGTTTGGCGCGGTTCTCTAGTTGATGGTGTTATTGTTTGGCGCGGTTCTCTAGCTGATGGTCTTACTGTTTGGCGCGGTTCTCTAGTTGATGGTCTTACTGTTTGGCGCGGTTCTCTAGTTGATGGTCTTACTGTTTGGTGCGGTTCTCTAGTTGATGGTCTTACTGTTTGGTGCGGTTCTCTAGTTGATGGTCTTACTGTTTGGTGCGGTTCTCTAGTTGATGATGTTACTGTTTGGCGCGGTTCTCCAGTTGATAGTGTTACTGTTTGGCGCGGTTCTCTAGTTGATGATGTTACTGTTTGGCGCGGTTCTCTAGTTGATGGTATTACTGTTTGGCACGGTTCTCTAGTTGATGATGTTACTGTTTGGCGCGGTTCTCTAGTTGGTCATGTTACTGTTTGGTGCGGTTCTCTAGTTGGTCATGTTACTGTTTGGTGCGGTTCTTTAGCTGATGGTCTTACTGTTTGGCGCGGTTCTCTAGTCGATGGTCTTACTGTTTGGCGCGGTTCTCTAGTTGATGGTCTTACTGTTTGGTGCGGTTCACTAGTTGATGGTCTTACTGTTTGGCGCGGTTCTCTAGTTGATGGTGTTACTGTTTGGCGCGGTTCTCTAGTTGATGGTGTTACTGTTTGGCGCGGTTCTCTAGTTGAGGGTCTTACTGTTTGGCGCGGTTCTCTAGTTGATGGTGTTACTGTTTGGCACGGTTCTCTAGTTGATGGTGTTACTGTTTGGCGCGGTTCTTTAGTTGATGGTGTTACTGTTTGGCGCGGTTCTCTAGTTGATGGTGTTACTGTTTGGTGCGGTTCTCTAGTTGATGGTGTTACTGTTTGGCACGGTTCTCTAATTGATGGTGTTACTGTTCTCTAGTTGATGATCTTACTGTTTGGTGCGGTTCTCTAGTTGATGGTGTTACTGTTTGGCACGGCTCTCTAATTGATGGTGTTACTGTTCTCTAGTTGATGATCTTACTGTTTGGCGCGGTTCACTAGTTGATGGTCTTACTGTTTGGCGCGGTTCTCTAGTGGTTCTCTAGTTGATGGTCTTACTGTTTGGCGCGGTTCTCTAGTTGATGGTGTTATTGTTTGGCGCGGTTCTCTAGCTGATGGTCTTACTGTTTGGCGCGGTTCTCTAGCTGATGGTCTTACTGTTTGGCGCAGTTCTCTAGTTGATGGCCATACTGTTTGGCGTGGTTCTCTAGTTGATGGTCTTACTGTTTGGCACGCTTCTCTAGTTGATGGTCTTACTGTTTGACGTGGTTCTCTAGCTGATGGCCATACTGTTTGGCGCGGTTCTCTAGTTGGTGATGTTACTGTTTGGCGCGGTTCTCTAGTTGATGGTGTTAATGTTTGGCGCGGTTCTCTAGTTGATGGTGTTAATGTTTGGCGCGGTTCTCTAGTTGTTGGCGTTACTGTTTGGCGCGGTTCTCTAGTTGATGCCGTTGCTCCATCCTGCAGGTATTGGGTGCGGTCGCTCCTGATCTCCCATTAGATTTCGGGGGGACGGGGAATGTTACGTTTTGTTTCTGACACTTGATGTTGGCCGCTCGGCGCAGCGCGGGCACCTCGGCCTGGAATCTGTGTCTGCTCCTGTATTAATATCTGAAGAAACTCTGTGATTTCTCTTGTTTTTCTTGTGTTTTTAGGATTAGACCTGCCATTCATGGTAATGCCCCACCCCCTCCTTCCAGTCAGCTTACCGCCTGCATCCGTTGCCATGGCAATGAATCAAATGAATCACCTTAATACTATCGCCAACATGGCCGCAGCTGCTCAGATGCACAGCCCTCTGTCTAGAGTGGGAGCTTCCGTGATCAAGGTAAGAACAATGGCGGAGCGAGGGGGGCCGCAGGCCGCTGGTGACGAGACACCCCCTCCCCCCGTATAATGGCTGCACAACAGCCGTATCCTCTTATTCCACATTGTATCACTGTATTAATGTCTGCAGGAGATCTGCTCTGCTCCTGTGAGATCAGCGGCCGCCTGGTGAAGGATCTGCTCCTGCTGATCTGTTTCCAGGCCTCTGATACAGTTGGGGGGTGGGGGGGAGATGCTCTGCACCAATGCACAGCAAAGGGTTAACCCCAGCTGTATACAGCAATGTCCCCCAATCCGTGGCCCTACAGCTGCTGCAAAACTACAGGCAGGGCATGATGGGAGATGTAGTTCTGCAACAGCTAAAGAGATGCAGGTTGGGAAACATTGTAGCTGCTGCATAACCATCTGTACAACTTCCTGACATTACTGTACACAATGTTGTGTCCTACAGGGGAACAGTACACACATCTACTCTATAGTATATACACTGATCCTTTTATGTAACATACAGTGACCCCACCAGCAGAATAGTGAGTGCAGCTCTGGGGTATAATACAGGATGTAACTCGGGATCAGTAATGTAATGTATGTACACAGTGACCTCACCAGCAGAATAGTGAGTGCAGCTCTGGGGTATAATACAGGATGTAACTCGGGATCAGTAATGTAATGTATGTACACAGTGACCTCACCAGCAGAATAGTGAGTGCAGCTCTGGGGTATAATACAGGATGTAACTCAGGATCAGTAATGTAATGTATGTACACAGTGATCCCACCAGCAGAATAGTGAGTGCAGCTCTGGGGTATAGTACAGGATGTAACTCAGGATCAGTAATGTAATATATGTACAGTGACCCCACCAGCAGAATAGTGACAGCAGCTCTGGGGTGTAATACAGGATGTAACTCAGGATCAGTACAGGATCAGTAATGTATGTACACAGTGACCCCACCAGCAGAATAGTGAGTGCAGCTCTGGAGTATAATACAGGATGTAACTCAGGATCAGTAATGTAATGTATGTACACAGTGACCCCACCAGCAGAATAGTGAGTGCAGCTCTGGGGTATAATACAGGATGTAACTCAGGATCAGTACAGGATCAGAAATGTATGTACACAGTGACCCCACCAGCAGAATAGTGAGTGCAGCTCTGAGGTATAATACAGGATGTAACTCAGGATCAGTAATGTAATGTATGTACACAGTGACCTCACCAGCAGAATAGTGACAGCAGCTCTGGGGTATAATACAGGATGTAACTCAGGATCAGTACAGGATCAGAAATGTATTTACACAGTGACCCCACCAGCAGAATAGTGAGTGCAGCTCTGGGGTATAATACAGGATGTAACTCTGATGTAGATAAGATGATTTTGCCTTCAGAGCAGAACTCAGCAGCCGCCTCTGGTTTCGGGGTGTTTGTGTCATTTACACCGATGTTCGCGCTCTTCAGTCTTCCTGCTTCTTTGATATCCATGATATAAGATGCGGCTTTAAAGACAGAGAAAGCCTTTTGTGCGTCTCTCATAAGCGATTATCTCCGCTACTTGTTCAGCCGAGCATCTGGAAATTAATGTTTTGATAGAAAATAGTGACAAGGATCCGGGAAGTCTGAGAGCCGGCGGTATTAACACTGTGCAAACATTAGTCCATCAAGAGGCCGCCAATCATACGTGTACTTACTGGATGTGACAGCTCCCCCAACCTTAACTCCATCACTGCTGGACCATTATAAGCTTATAATCACTTCAGAGCCATATATACTCCATATTATCATCAAGCAGACCGGTGCCATCCCAGCAAAGGGGGTTACTCCACTTTCCCTCAGTCCTGAATGGCAGCTTCTGTACCTCTCCCATATTGTAAATGTGCCGCTCAGGAGTCTGAGAAAGCTGGGTGACATAACTTTAGCTACCTTTATGGCTTCCACTGTGGTTGCTTTAATTTTTAATATGATCCAATAATACATCTGCAGCATTGCATCTAGACTGCTCAGGAGCCTGGGAAAGCTGGATAACCACCATTATGGCTATTGCCAGCGATAGCTACAGTCTTATATGTTCTGTCTGCTGTTTTATAGTTAGGCTTCTATATTACTGGAAGGAGCCTCAAAAAGCTGGGTGATTGCATAAGCAATGGATATTAGAAAGCTTATTTACAATACTGAATGTAAATCTGGTGGAATATATATAATATAAAATCTATGTGAGTGTGCCATGATGGAGTCTGAAGAAGCAAGTGCATATCAGCATGGCCTCCATCTCCTATAGAGGTGCTATCCTGGATCCTGAATGGCACCTGTGTTAAGTTATAGGCATCCTAATTCTTATCACCACATAACTAAACAAATGTGACATCCAGGAGACTGGGAAAGCTGGGTGGTCTCCTCTCTGACCCTGTATAGACAGATATAAAATCTGGGGGCCCTATAGTAAAGTAAGGACACTTATCAGGGAGATAGGGGGCTTGTACATCCTCCGCTATATGAGGAGCAGTGCTCCCCAGAATCCTGGGACTTGTAGTTCAGCTGCAGGTTGGAGATCAGTGATACAGAGGGGGGATCAGAGCGGCAGCTGTAAGTGGCGCATTGTCTCTCTGCTCTGATGACTGACAGCGTCGAGGAAAAGCATCAATTAAAGCTGTGACTTTAAGGAGGATAAATGGAGGAAAATCCTGACTCTTCTATAAACATTTAGAATTGTTTCCACAATTAAATGTCACCGTCTCCTCCAGGAGATCATTACACATTAACATGTCTCTGAAGAATTATATTAGTCGAGACCCCCCAAATCCAGGGGATACTGCTACAAAGCTGCCAGGTCCTGCAGCTCACCCAAACACCTCAGCCACTACTGCAGTATAATGCTGGAATAGCAACATGAGTATTCTGTAGTTACACCCAGAGCTGCATTCATAATTCTACTATTAGTTTATGGAGTATTCTGTAGAAACACCCAGGGCTGCAATTATAATTCTGCTATCAGTATATGTGGTATTCTACTGTCACACCCAGAGCTGCATTTGTAGTTAGGTTAGAATATTTGTTGAAGGGGGTGTCCAGGCTTAGAAAAAGATGTCTGCTTTCCTCCAGAAACTGCACCCCTCCTGAGCCCTGGGCTGGGTTTGGGGGTTTTGCAGCTCATTTCCTGAGGACAGTGGTGGTGCTATTTTTGTAATTAAGTAGCTGTGCTTTTTCTAATCCTAGATAATATATCAGTGCTCTCCAGTCCATTTACACCCAGAGCTACACTCACTATTGTATATTATCAGTTTTATCCATTCACACCCAGAGCTGCACTCACTATTGTATATTATCAGTTTTATCCATTCACCCCCAGAGCTGCACTCACTGTTGTATATTATCAGTGCTCTCCAGTCCATTTACACCCAGAGCTACACTCACTATTGTATATTATCAGTGTTATCCATTCACACCCAGAGCTACACTCACTATTGTATATTATCAGTTTTATCCATTCACACCCAGAGCTGCACTCACTATTGTATATTATCAGTTTTATCCATTCACACCCAGAGCTGCACTCACTATTGTATATTATCAGTGTTATCCATTCACACCCAGAGCTGCACTCAAAATTCCATTTCATCAGTGTCTACTACTCTATTCACATCCAGAGCTGCATTCACAATTCTATTTCAGCAATGTTTTCTACTCCATTTACATCCAGAGCTGCATTCACAATTCTGGTGGCTACCCGTTGGAATCAGTATTCACTCTGCTGACAGACAAATGCCCAACAATCCAGGTGAGTGCAACGTGTCTTTCTTTCTTTGCATCCTATACAATGTAATTTATCAGTTACCACTGCTGCGCATGCTCTGTACAGACACTGAACCAGCAGGAGCATGCCAGGGCCAGAAGTTGATGGTAGACCACTAGTGAATGCAGCACTGGATATGACTGAAGTATAAAGCATGATGTAATGGCAGAATTGTGAATGCAGCTCTGGATGTGAATGGAGGATAAGACATGATGTAACTGTAGAATTATGACTGCAGCTCTGGGTATGAATGGAGTACATGGATCAGTGTTCTCCAATCTAATGCAGAACTACAACCCCCATCAGCTGTCAGGACATGATGGGTGTTGCAGCTTTGCAACAGCTGGAGAGCAACAGGTTAGGCAAGAAAGATGTAGAGAGTATAGACTCCATAGAGGCCAGTAAGGTGACATATGTGACCCCTGGTACTCCAACGAAAAGCTTTCCCCCCCCCCCCCCCCCTTCAAATCAACTAGTTTCACAAAGTTGTGTAGAATTCTTAGAGTGCTATACAGATAAAAGCATTATATTATTATTTACTTCTATTTGCACTGTGTCACACTGGAGAGAATACACCACTTCCTGCAGGACATACGGCAGCTCATAAGTACTGGGAAGACTGGGGATTTTTAATGGAAGTAAATTACAAATCTATATAACTTTCTGACACCAGTTTTTTTTTTTTAAAGAAAAAGATTTTTGCTGGAGTACCCCTTTAAGTAGCTGAATTACCGCTATTTGCTGCTACGTTCGTTCTTTACATGGTACACCTTTTCCCCCATCTCACCTTCTCGGCTCCTCCGCCCTCCGGCTCCACCATCCTCTTCCCAAATGTTTAGTAGGGGCCATTAAACCCCATGAAAATATTTTTCTTATGAAATCATAACTCTGTTACATTGTTCCAATATCGGCCCTAAAATGCCTATTGGACGCGGCGGCGACGTCCGTGGAGATGCTGGCAGCGGCAGAGAGTATAAAATATATGGAGTGAGACAGAACAGTAAAAAATCAGAAATGGCAAATAAAACCGGAGCATCAGCCGCGCAAAAAATGTTGGGAATCGGAGATTGTCCCTTATTTTTACGGATATAACGGCGCTCATTGATTAGCTGGAGACGGTTAACCCTTCGAGGGGCAAGTGCCGCCGACATTATCACTTTTGTTCTCATTTGTAATAAAATAGATTAACTCGCAGTGAAATTGTAAGTAGGCTGAGACAGCACAGTAGTTACCTAATGAAGCGCGGCAGATTGCGGCTAAGTAGCTAAATAGATGCAGACTGATTACAGGACTGAGAAAAGCCGCCGCTCCTCACCGCCAAGGAGGAAATTACATGTCAGTCCGCCACCAAGGCGAAAGCAGCGCCACCGCTCAGTGTAAGCCGGGAGTGAGGGTCTGTGTGCAATGTAAGGGGCCACCAGGCTCAGCCTAAAACCATACAGAAATGTTCATGATGTCCAGAATAAAAGGTTACACTCTATACATGGAACACTATAACCCCCACCGGACAGGACTATAATACAGCTCTATTACACTCTATACATGGAACACTATAACCCCCACCGGACAGGACTATAATACAGCTCTATTACACTCTATACATGGAACACTATAACCCCCACCGGACAGGACTATAATACAGCTCTATTACACTCTATACATGGAACACTATAACCCCCACCGGACAGGACTATAATACAGCTCTATTACACTCTATACATGGAACACTATAACCCCCACCGGACAGGACTATAATACAGCTCTATTACACTCTATACATGGAACACTATAACCCCCACCGGACAGGACTATAATACAGCTCTATTACACTCTATACATGGAACACTATAACCCCCACCGGACAGGACTATAATACAGCTCTATTACACTCTATACATGGAACACTATAACCCCCACCGGACAGGACTATAATACAGCTCTGTTATTCTCTATACATGGAACACGATAACCCCCACTGGACATTAATACAGCTCTGTTACACTCTATACATGGAACACTATAACCCCCAATGTAACCAATCACTGAATAGGACTATAATACAGCTCTGTTATTCTCTATACATAGAACACTACAACCCTCACCGGACATTACTATAATACAGCTCTGTTATACTCTATATATGGAACACTACAGCTTCCCCTCTAGGAAGTTATAGGTATGTGTTATAGTTTGTGTGCTGAGCAGTAGTGCAGCAAAGTGGACTGTATACTTCTATATAACATACAGTTACCAAAAACAGCGCTGTTCAAGATAGATATATCACTGTACATATTACACCATAGTGTCAGTAGAGATGAGCGGGTTTACAGTAGTTACTGTGTTACCAATAATAACTCTATACTCTGACTCCGTCTGGCCCAGACCGTCATGATGAAGGCTTCTTGTAGCCATCAGTCATCTCCGGGGATCTGTGGCACAATATTGCCTGATCGCTGCCCTTATTACACAGGGGGATATCGGCCTGGTCAGCCGATAATCCGTGCAGTCCAATACAGTTATACTCTATACGTAGAACACTACAACCCTCAATGTGACCCAGCTATGGCCTCGTACAGCAGATATAGTGAGGTCCATACCATTTGACTCGCCTGAGCTGCTTGTGTTTAAGGACAGAGCGTGCTGCCATCCATCAGTTTTTCAGGGTTAATTTACCGCTGTTCCGCGCTTTGCATAGACATTTGGCAGAATCTCCTCCGCGGTCCATCCCCATGGTCATTATCCAGAATACGATACTGAAAACTGGATTTTATGGTGGCAGAAATCCAGGCTATGCACTAGAGGGAGGAAGTGGAAAGAGGGGCGCTGGCAAATCCCCAATAAACATACCCCCATCCTCTCATCACATGGGTGTGTATGTCAGGCAGCGTCTGTTGCTTATCTGTACCTGGGAAAGCAGGGTGACAGTCAGTATGGCCACCACTGTAGCCTCCCAGTGATTCCCACATGGGGTCTGATGGTGAAGACTTCTGTATAGTCAGGCTCATGATAGATAGATAGATATCAATGTATATTATATTTTTATTAATAATATAAGTTATATTATTCATTCTTTTTTTTTTTCCATTTCTCCAGGAAAGGATCCAAGACAGTCCGTCCCCCACCCCGTCCATAGAAGACAGCCAGCGGCCCGGCAGCCATGCCTCCTCACATCAGAGCAGTAGTGTTTCTAGTTCGCCCTCACAGCTCGACAACCTAGCTGACCGTGTCAGTGAGTAACTGAAGTGCTTACTATATGTCCTGCCCTGCCTGAGCCTCACTCCACCTCCCTTACCCTGCCTGAGCCTCACTCCACCTCCCTTACCCTGCCTGAGCCTCTCTCCACCTCCCTTACCCTGCCTGAGCCTCTCTCCACCTCCCTTACCCTGCCTGAGCCTCACTCCACCTCCCTCACCCTGCCTGAGCCTTTCTCCACCTCCCTTACCCTGCCTGAGCCTCTCTCCACCTCCCTTACCCTGCCTGAGCCTCTCTCCACCTCCCTTACCCTGCCTGAGCCTCACTCCACCTCCCTCACCCTGCCTGAGCCTTTCTCCACCTCCCTTACCCTGCCTGAGCCTCTCTCCACCTCCCTTACCCTGCCTGAGCCTCACTCCACCTCCCTCACCCCAGCTTCACTCCACCTCCCTTACCCCAGTCTCAGTCTCACTCCACCTCCCTCACCCCAGCTTCAGCCTCACTCCACCTCCCTCACCCCAGCTTCAGCCTCACTCCACCTCTCTTACCCCAGCCTCAGGCTTGCTCCACCTCCTCCATCTTGCCCTCCTCCTCCTCACCTTGCTTAGCTTACCCCCCATCAGCCTTCTCCTTCTGTCCCTCTTTTATCCCTTCTCTCTGCTCTTCTGTATATAATCCAATCTTCTTGTCCTTCCCTTGCCATCCCTCAGTAATGTCTTCTCTGTATGCAGCCATGTTACCCAGCTCCAGAGATGGAGACCTCACTGACCAAGATACTGGACCCAGTATAAAGAAGATTTCAAAAGACAAAGGTAAGTGACCCTCAGACTCTATTGCTGTGGTGTCACCGACATGGAGTCTGCTGGAGAATGAAATAACCCCTCACCTGTACAAATCCAATCACTGCTGTACAGATGTAATCCATCCACAATGCAGATCCCAGTCCCATCACTACATCTAATCCCACCACTGTAGAGATGTAATCCCTTTACTAAACAGATTCCAATCAAACCACTGTGCAGATCTCAGCTTTTCTTTTTCCCCTAAATGATCAGGCACAGCTTTCTTGAATCACTGTGCCTGATCCTAGAGAGAACCATATAGCTATACAGTTACAGCTGCACAGTCCTCTCTATGCCCTCATCTCTATTATCATAGTGAGAACTGTGTGGTCATACAGATACAGCTGCACAATCCTCTCTATCCCCTCCCTGCACTCATCTTTATGATCATAGTGAGAACTGTGTGGTCATACAGATACAGCTGCACAATCCTCTCTATCCCCTCCCTGCACTCATCTTTATGATTATAGAGAGAACAGTTACAGCTGCACAGTCCACTCTATCCCCTCCCTGCACTCATCTTTATGATTATAGAGAGAACAGTTACAGCTGCACAGTCCTCTCTATCCCCTCCCTGCACTCATCTTTATGATTATAGAGAGAACAGTTACAGCTGCACAGTCCACTCTATCCCCTCCCTGCACTCATCTTTATGATTATAGAGAGAACAGTTACAGCTGCACAGTCCTCTCTGTCCCCTCCCTGCACTCATCACTGTGCGGCCAAAATACATTAGTTGCAGACTTTTTAAGTCAATGATATAGAGGGGTTAACTCTGACACATGGTTGCCGGAATGGAAAACTGGATGTCATAAAGAACGGCCATGAATTGTTATAGTGTAGAAAGCAGCCTGTAACCTTTACACTAGGGAAGGAACAAATGAACATTTTGCCTGCAGTTTTTGACACACTTGTGAATGATTCTCCCATCCCTCGATTATTATAGGCAAACATAGTGTTTGCACAGTCCCTAGCGTTCAAGGTGAAATCTCATTATGTGCGGCTTTTCTGCCGGGTCCTTGTTATGCGGCGCACACAACGCTCAGGACTATCGACTCGTTCTCTGTGATGCTAAGAAATGTGATTAGCCTTTAGTTTTGTAAATGGGAATCTTGACATGGAGCAGACGCGTCAGCACTTTCCGCCCGTGTTATGCGCCGCGCTCTTTACGTGTCAATCTCGGAGCCTAATCGCATTCTGTCGGATACTCACATCATTCATCCCAAGCTCCCGGGAAAGAAGCGTTTCAATGGAGGGCAATCATGGCGTTATGGAATGGGTCCAGTGCAGGCAGCCATGTTCACAGCCACCATGCATTGTGGAGCCTGACATTATACAGATGAAGCAGAAGTCATCAGCAGGTTATCTAGGGGATCACAGGATTTCACAGAACAGGCAAAACTGCAGAAGTATTACAGATTAAAGGAGCTATCCGTGTGTGGGCACGTATGTGCCCCAGCTACTATAGGGGTTCCTCAAAAATAAGACTGTGTCTTATAATAATTTTTGCTCCCAAAGATGCACTTGGTCTTATTTTCAGGGGATGTCTTAATTCACAAGTCACATGCACAGCAGGGACAGAAAGTATGGCATAGTGGCTTCCAGCCACCAGGCGGAGCTCATCTTTTAGCACACGTGTAGCTCAGCAGGGACAGAGCATATGGTATAGCGGCTTCCGGCCACCAGGGGAAACTAACCACATCACACTCGTACAGCAAAGCAGGGACAGTGTATGGTATAGCGGCTTCCGGCCACCAGGGGAAACTAACCACATCACACTCGTACAGCACAGCAGGGACAGTGTATGGTATGGCGGCTTCCGGACACCAGGGGGAGCTCACCACAGCACACTGGTATAGTTCAGCAGAGACAGAGCGTACGGTATAGCGGATTCCGGCCACCAGTGGGAGCTCACCACAGCACACTCGTATAGTTCAGCAGAGACAGAGTGTACGGTATAGCGGCTTTCGGCCACCAGGGGGAGCTCACCACAGCACACTTGTATAGCTCAGCAGGGACAGAATGTACGGTATGGCAGCTCCTTTCCACCAGAGGGAGATCCCCACACCACACTCGTATAGCTCAGCATGGACAGAGCATACAGTATGGTGGCTTCCGGCCACCAAGGTGAGCTAACCACATCACACTCGTACAGAACAGCAGGGACAGCGTATGGTATGGCGGTAGGCGACGGCATAACGTCAGACTGTGTGCAGCTCTACATCTGGTGGTAGGTGATGGGCCTCTTGATGGCTTGCCTTTACAAGTGACAGCCACGGAAGGGAACATCAGGGTTGGCGGCAGGTGACGCTCTTCATCTCCTGCATGCAGCTGCTCTGCAATGGACAGTGAAGGTAGGGGACAACGGTGGTGGGCTAAAATGAATCACAGCTGCCTGTTCTGATGTTCTGTTCGGCTGGTATGCTTCCAAACAAAAACTTTGCTGGGTCTTACAGTGTAGCTACGTACTTTGTTTTGCTGATTTGCTGTTAGCTCTCAGGATCTTTTTTTTTTACTGTGCAGCACTTATGTATCCTCGATGATAGTGCCCCATGTGGTAAATCCCTGCATGGCTGCGGTTGCAGCTTTGGATGTGACTGGAGTATAAAGTGTCTCCACATTCCTGTACATTATAACGCTCTATTAATGTAGCACATGTACTGCGCGCCCGCCAATCCTGAATTCATTATCAGAACATCTGAATCACAACTAGGAATAAAGTACAATACATCCATAAATTATACAATCACTGTAATAAATATGTGCCCCCCTCCTCTCCTCACATTTGTAGTTTAAAAAAAAAATAAAAAGGAATATAAAGCGAGAGGACGGCCATTTATTAAGTGTGACAAGTGAGCGCCGCACTCCCCCGCGGCACACATATGTCCTCACATCTGCTTTGAGTAATATCATCATGATTTTAAAAATGATTTATCGCTCGCCACATCGTAAATCGCCGTCTATGCTGTTACTTACAAGTTTAAGACGTTCAATGAAAGCATCAAGAGCCGGTGTGAAGACGCCAACGTGCTCGAAACATGTTTAACTCGGCAAACACGTGAGGAAAAGAGATGAAGGCATAGCAGATCCTGGGGGGTCATGTAGATCAGCGGCTGATCACTGACAACATTCTGATATGTATATGGTGAACAATTATTGTCAGACGTGAACAGCTCTTCATCCATTACTGCTGGCAACCTACCTAGGGGTAGTCACAGCCCCGCCCCCTGTATGACATCACTGATATAATATAATGGAGTGATCGGACTTGAGATCCTAACACCTTATACTACAGGAACAGCTATTCATCTATCACTGCTTACAACCAGCCCTGTATATCATGTGATTAGAGAGGTAGTCACAGCCCCGCCCCCTGGATGACATCACTGATATACTAGTGCGATCGGACATGAGATCCTCACACCTTATACTACAGGGACAGCTATTCATCTATTACTGCTGACAACCGCCCCATATGTGATGTGTAAGAGGTAGTCACAGCCCCACCCCTTGCATGACATCACTGATATAATGGTGTGATCGGACATGAGATCCTTACACTACAGGGACAAGCTATTCATCTATCACTGGTGACAACTGCCCCTATATGTGACGTGTAAGGGTCCATTTACACAGAAAGATTATCTGACAGATTATCTGCCAAAGATTTAAAGCCAAAGCCAGAAACAGACTATAAACAGGGAACAGATCATACAGGAAAGCCTGAGATTCCTCCTCTTTTTAAATCCATTCCTGGCTTTGGCTTCAAATCTTTGGCAGATAATCTGTCAGATAATCTTTCTGTGTAAATGGGCCCTTAGAGGTAGTCACAGCCCCGCCCCCTGGATGATATCACTAATATAATGACATGAGATCCACGTACTGTGTATTACAGGAGCAGTAGTTTATAGTGATGCAGACCTAACTCTTTTCTGCTGAAGCCTTACAGTGAGATTTCTCTTGAGGCGCGAGGTTCATGCCGCCTCCAGGTGCAGTATCATTCGCCAGGATCTTCACTTCCTGCTGTGATAAATGAACGTATTATTTGCATTTCATATGTTGCAAATCCTGCCGCCGGCTCCTAGAGTCCCCGTCACCTCAGTATCCGTCATTGCCAAAAAGAATTAGGTTATTTAACAGAAAATAATGGGGACGCAGGTGCAGCGCACCTGAGCCGGCGGCGGGGAGGCCGAGGATCCCACCGGGGACAACAATTTACAGGACTTTTTAGGATTTCTGTGCAGTAAAGGTCTCCAGATGGAGCTTAAAGGGAGGAAATATTAAAAGATGGTGGAAAAATCGTCCTATCTGGCACATAGTGATAAGACAGGCGGCATCCATTACAGTGCTATTCTCGTCCCCCTGGAGACTTAGTATATGGCGGCATCCTTTATTCATTTATTTGTTTTAAATTATACTAATGACTTTAATTTTTCGGTATCCGCTGAGGAATGTTTAGGCAGCAAGATGGACGATTGTGCCCACAAGTGGAGGTAAGGCAGGAGAGCGGAGGTGAGGCGGGACAGCGGAGGTAAGGTGGGAGAGCAGAGGTAAGGCGGGAGAGTGGAGGTAAGGCGGGAGAGCGGAGGTAAGAAGCGACAGCGGAGGAAAGGAGCGAGAGCGGAGGAAAGGTGGGAGAGCAGAGGTAAGGCGGGAGAGCGGAGGTAAGGAGTGAGAGCAGAGGAAAGGCGGGAGAGCGGAGGTAAGGCGGGAGAGCGGAGGTAAGGCGGGAGAGCGGAGGTAAGGCGGGAGAGCGGAGGTAAGGCGGGAGAGCGGAGGTAAGGCGGGAGAGCGGAGGTAAGGCGGGAGAGCGGAGGTAAGGCGGGAGAGCGGAGGTAAGGAGGGAGAGTAGAAGTAAGGAGCAAGAGCAGAGGTAAGGCGGGAGAGCGGAGGTAAGGAGGGAGAGTAGAAGTAAGGAGCGAGAGCAGAGTACAGGCGGGAGAGCGGAGGTAAAGAGCGAGAGCAGTGGTACAGAGCGAGTGTACAGGTAAGGCACCTGAGCAGAGGTAAGGAGCTACAGTAGATGTAAGGTGCGAGAGTAGAGGTATGACAGACGGCAGGTAGATGTAAGGAGAGTAGAGGTAAGGCGTGAACTATCACTACAGTCCGTCACCATCCTCTCACCATGTGCACACAAGGAAGAGCAGATCTCAGAAAGCATGATGATATCCCGGATTACATTATGAATCGCAGCTTGTATTATGATATTATATGATAATTCTGCAGCTTTAGAGCTGAAATCTCCCAACACTCCTACTTGTTCAGTGTCTGCACAGAGAGTGGTGATTTGCATTCTGGGGCATGTCCCCTGTACAGCAGCCTGCGTACAGACATCTGATGTAGGTGGCATTAACCGCCCCACGCACTATAGTATGGAAGGTGCACCCCATCACCGGTGATCATATAAGCTGCAGTTTCTTACCTTCCACCTGCACATACAGCAGCTGATAAGTACTGGAATACTAGAAATTTTTTAATAGAAGTGAATAACAAATTACAAATCTCTTGCACCAGTTGATTTGAAAGTTTTTTTTTTGTTTTTTTTTTGTGAACAACCCCTTTAAGATTGTTTTTTGATCCAAAATCTGCACCTACAGATCTGGGATTTTTTTGTTCTTCCTTGTCCCTTTTTCTAGATTTATTGTCCAGGATATATTGATACATTGTTTCTGTCATCAAGTAAAGAGACGTCTCTTTTCTTGATAACTTTACTAAATGTTCATTAAACACATTAAGCTGCAGTCCAGCTATCCTCGGCGTGTTGGATCTCGAGCCGGAGACAACCTCAGCGAAGATCTTAAAGACGAATGGCGGTCGCCTCGCGGAGGAGATTATCCTAATTCTGCAGATCATTGACATCGAGTCAGAGATTCAAGTGTAATTGTGGCGGTCGTTTTCTCAGAGCGGCGGTCAGGGCCCGGTGGCTATAATGATCACATTTTATATAGGTCGTCTGAGAGGTGCACCATCAGCTTCATTATATCAAGTACATGAAATAAATGTGAAAAAACGGGAAGGAATTAGCAGAAGATTTCAGCTTCTCGGCTTAATCACTTTGTGAACAGTGCGAGGAGGTGAAGCGGAAATCTCCGCAAGTACAGAAGTGTCGCCAGAATGGTAATATAATGGCAGCTCTGTTCCCTCGCAGATTGCAGCTGCCTGCGGCATTGCTTGAGTTTATTTATTTGCACCACATTTATAGTACTGTTCATCCTGAGCCGCCTGCTTCATGAATAGAATTCACTATTCAGGGGACTTTACATCAATTGTCATCCAGCATTATTGTAATAAAAGAATGATTAATCCAGCAATTCAGACCATGCCAGGAACAACCTCACCGGCAACAATGGGATCGCCACTGGCATTAGTTTACCATGCCGGCAATGCCAGTGCCAGAGATTTGTAATTTACTTCTATTTAAAAATCTCCAGTCTTCCAGTACTTATCAGCTGCTGTATGTCCTGCAGGAAGTGGTGTATTTTCTCCAGTCTGACACAGTGCTCTTTGCTGCCACCTCTGTCCATGTCAGGAACTGTCCAGAGCAGGAAAGGTTTGTATGGGGATTTGCTGCTGCTCTGGACAGTTCCTGGCATGGACAGAGGTGGCAGCAGAGAGCCCTGTGTCAGACTGGACGAATACACTCTACATTATTTCCTGCAGGACATACAGCAGCTGATAAGTACTGAAAGGCTGGAGATTTTTTTATTAGAAGTAAATTACAAATAACTGGCACTTTCTGGCACCAGTTGATTTGTAAGAAAATATGTTTTTTGTCAACAACCCCTTTAAGGCATAAATCCCATAAATGGTATGATCACAAATAATAAAATGTGCTGTTTAGGACACGAAAATGCATAAAGTTTTAAGTGCATAAAGTTTTGTCACTGTTCAAAATCACTCAATGGGAGCTGGAGAAACACACCAAGGCTCCCATGGAAGTCAATGGCACATTGCTTACATAGGTGCGTTTTGTACCCATGTGAACATTTAGATTGACAAGCTGTAGCGTTTGCTGGGATTCCTGCTGCATTTTCCCAGTATAGATTGTATACAAAGGTGAATATTACCCCCCCCCCCCCCCCCCAATAGAGATACTGAGAGAAGATGCAATTTAGTTAGATCTACTGTATTTTGAGATCCTTCTGGGACTGTGCAACATAGAAAGAAAATCCCTAATAGAACCATCTGGGACCTAGGCCCTTTTGTCTGGACTTAGCACATCTGTATGGGTGTTACTAAGGGTAGTCATATGTCGGGTTGGTGACTGTATGAAGGCCACGGCAACAAGACGTAAGGTGTTATCAAAAATAAGAAACTTTTGTTGACACAACACGTTTCTGCGCTATATTCCATAAGCGCCTTCCTCAGGCATATACAGTACTTGCAATTCCATCAGTTTTATCTGGTAGTGGGCAGAACCTCAGTGTAAGGGCTCGTTCCCACTGAGCAAAAGCAGCTGAATTTCTGCGCTGAATCAGCGCTGAAATTTCAGCCGTTAAAATAGGTGCAGAGCTAATTTCCATTGTGTTGAATGGAAATTCTGCTCTGCAGTTCACACAGTGGAATTTCCGCACTGAACTAATCCGCTTTCCGCCAGAAGAATGAACATGTTCATTCTTCCGCTAGCGGAAGCCTATACAAATCAACGGGGCTCTGATTTTCTGTTTCAGCGCTGAATACGCGCGTATTCAGCGCGGAATACAAGCGTAATACAAGCGGAATTACTCGCTGAATCAGCGCGGAAATGGGGAAAAGGGGGGGGGAGGAGGATTCTAGTATATGTTCTGGTATAGTCTAGTTTACTCACCAAATACTCGCTGAATTTCAGCGCTGAATGCATGCGGATTCAGCGCGGATTCCTCGAGTATTCCGCGCTGAATTTGTCAAGAGCTAATTAGGAGCTGAACACTTTCCTAGCAGAATACGCAGGGATTCTGCTTACATTCTGCTTATATTCTGCTCGGAATTCAGCGTCAGTTTATTTCAGGCGGAAATATTTCCTTGCGTAATCCGCTCCTTTTGCTCTGTGTGAACGTAGCCTTACTGTCATATAAAGATGTGTCCACCCTTACCTTTCCCCTAGATAAGTTACGGAATGGAATCTTTTATGACTGCATCGTACCACAATTTCCTCACATGTTATCAAAGGACTCAAAAACAGTAGATTCCATAACATGGATCACTAAATAGTCAGCTTAGAGATGAGATGAGGGTGGACACATCTTTACACTTTAACCAATAGAGACATATTGATAGAGGCTGTGTAGTTACATCTAGCTAGACGCTATGTTGAAGGAGATGAGAGAGAGAACTGCATCATTACAGTAGGGACACAGAGTGAAGAGTAATTCACATAGACTTTACAGGTCTCAAATGCCCCCATATTCCCCACTCTTTACAGGGAAGTGGACTTTATTACCATTACTGGATTTTTTTTTCACCCAAATTCTCAGTTTTGGTAACAATTTCCTACCTACAGTTGTATGTGTAGCACAGTGGCCAATGTCCATTCTAATGTTGGTAAAGGGACAGGGCAGAGACATGTTAAAGGTGAAGTCCGGCCCTGTCAACAATCTGACAGACGGCAGGGGGGAAATAATAGGTAAGTATTGCTTACGTCACCCTGTGCCCATAATGAGCAGTGTGACCAGCCCCCTGGAAGACATTTTTCCCTAAGTAGTGATGTCTCAACTCGGGGGGAGGGGGGAATGCCCACCCCGACTGATGGACATCCCACTCAGCCAATCACTGACTGGCTAAGCGGCCAGTCCATCAGCTGGGTCGTGATGTCTGCTCTGCTCGAGGTCCTGTAGTCTGGCAGGGGTCCTGGAGCGGCGATCCAGCACTGAAGAGGCACGGGGAGAGGTGAGTTGGTGTAATTTTTACCACCTGCCCCTTATGTTAAAGTGACTCTGTACCCACAATTTGACTCCCCCAAACCACTTGTACCTTTGGATAGTTGTTTTTAATCCAAGATCTGTCCTGAGGTCCGTTCGGCAGGTGATGCAGTTATTGTCCTAAAAAAACAACTTTTAAACTTGCAGCCCCGTGCCCAACGGCTGTGGCCTAGATTGTGTATGCATTAGGCTGGCACAACCTCTCCATCCCTCCACATGGGCTGGATTGTTAAGGCATAGGAAAAATGGTGAAGAGGGTGGGGAGGAGGGACGGAGGGGTGGTACAAAGTCAGGGCCCAGATACTCCAAGCCATGACCGTTTGACACAGGGCTGCCAGTTTAAAAGTTGTTTTTTAGGACAATAACTGCATCACCTGCCGAACGGACCGCAGGACACATCTTGGATTAAAAGCAGCTTTCTGAAAGTACAAGTGGTTTTGGGGGGATAGATTGTGTCGCTTTAAAAAAAAAAATTCTCTGGCCAGACTTCTCCTTTAAAACAAAATTGCTTTGCTGCACAGATAAATTGAAAAATCTGACAAAATCTCAGGAAAAAATATTTTAAAAATAATCCATTAACACTTGCATAACTTGGTAGCGTCTTTATAGTCATGCCCAAAGTTCAATACTAAGTTTATTCACAAAAAAGCCTGGTCTCCGATTCTGCTTCCTGGAGTCGCCTTGGCTCATCGTCTCTTTGCCAAGTTTTACAGACTTCCAGTGATATTTCTGCTTTGCATTAAGCCTTTTTCAAAAAGAATTTGGCACCTACTATAGACTGTGTGCCAGGTACAGCCTCTTACAAGGTAACCTTGTGTTTTCCTGCAGCTTACAGACCCCCACCCCTCCTCCCTTGTTCCTGGTCCCCGGGGGCCACTCACAATGAGGTATAAACAGGAAACTAAAAGGTAGCTGCATCTGGTGGAGATCTGCGGTTCCCTTTATAAAAGTTCCTAAATGAGCTGAGGAGAAGTGATTATAAAGTAGCGCGCGCTGATCTCAGATAGGAGCGGGACGCGGTGCCCGGCTTTGAGATAAGAACTTGACAAAAATGTGTAAAAAAGATGCAAAACATTTTACTTCTGAAAAAAATTGAGATTAACATTTCCTCTGTCGCGTGCCAAGATTTCCGCACATTTGAACCGCGAGCAGTTGGCTTGTTTTCAAAACCGATAAATAATGATGTTTGTGGCAGAAACAATTATCCTAAAAAATCATCTGAAAGGACGCGGCGCCTTTTATAAAGACGACATTCAATTTATGGAGAGAGAACGTTACATATGGGGCGTGAGAGCTCCACTTACATCTAGCAGCCAGTTCTTTAACGCTCCGGCTCATTGATGTACGCAAAGCGGTGGTGGCGCGCTAATGTTTGAAGTTCGGCATTCGCGACACCGAGCTTTTTAATCGTTCTGTCGGCTCGCTTGACATCTGCTAGAGTGGATTCGAGAAAAACTTCTACATCTCCTGCATATATACAAAGGTTCGAAACTTAGGAGAGGAAAGTAGTTCGCATTAGGTATCAGTTACTTGCTTTTTTTTTTTTTTGGATTGTGTTTACTGAGATAAATTGAGCCCTGGCCCATTACTTTCAGCTAGAGAGTGTGCTGAGACTTCCTGCTGGGAGAGAGGACTGCGTCATCCGAGTATGGACCAAGTGCTGTTCAAGTGCGCTATGGAGGCGGGTAGTGCTCCTAATGGTCTTACCGGACCGTGGAGCACACAACTACACGGGACAGCACAGAGGAGGAGGGTAAGAGACATATCTGCCTCTCCTGTGCAACAGGTTAGATTTGTCTACCCAGCTGATAGTTTCCCTTTAAGCATTGGGATTTCCCAGTTGTCTTACGTGGCCCCCAGTTACGGCAAGAAAAGAATAATCTACCGAGACATTAATGTCTTTTTACCAGTTTGACTCCCAGAACATCAGAATTCGCACCTCGTCCCTTATCGCCCATTAAACCTTATCAAGTCATAAACGTTCATTTACAAAATAATCAGGCGACTTTCTGCCAAGAAACGCGTTCCAGGAATACGCATCATCACCTGTAAATAACGAGGACGGGAACTCGCATAAATCGCCCCGCGCCGCATCGTATCGACAAGAAGAGACGGTCGTCAGTGTACAAAGCGCGGATTTAAGTGTATATAAATACAATTAAGCTTTATGGAGAGGCCGTATATAAGGGTCGTGGATGCCACGGCGGGAAGTCAGCCAACCCTGCTTACAAATCACCGCGACCAAGAGGCGACAAAACTTAGATTTCTCTACCTCCAAAAGGCGGAATTTATTATCTCCTGTAAATTGATTTTGGACGCCTTTCATTTGCCATTGGTATTAACTCACAAGCACAACGACTATACCACGCGTTTTGCTCACTCATCTATTTCTTGACTCTTGTTCTGCTATAGAAAATGTTCATTAAGCATCAGGCGAGGAAGGAAAGATCAAACAACATGGAGGCAACAGGAATATCAGGTGCATCCATCACCTGTGCTTGAGGAAAGGGAGACAAGATAGAAGAGGAGGAATAAGGTCCTCCAGCAGCACAGAGTATAGCAGCAGAGGGGAGCGATGATGCTGTGGGAGGAGGTCACAGACTAAAAGTTACGGAGTAGAAGGAGCAGGGTCCCCAGCAGCGCAGAGTATGTTAGTATAAGAGTTTGCTGATTTTGTGGGTGATCACAGAGGCGCTGTGGGCCCCAGCACTGGTAAGCACAGTGATAACGCTGGCCGTGTGGAAAGGGTCCCGTAGCACAGAGGATATCAGGAAAGCAGCGGGATGATCTTTCAGTAAGGTATAGATGGAAGCTTATGTTATATAGTAGAAGGAGCAGGACCCTCATAACTCGCTATAATGTCCTTAAGGTCTTGACCCTAACTTGCATAGAGGTTGCTGCAGACCATCCTTGTCTCAGGTGGTCGGGGGGGATTCACTTTGCAGCAGATAACGCTCAGCCAGCAGTATTGTTCTGCGATCTTGCCGGGTTCCTTGGATTGCCAGATGAGTGACAGCTCTGTCAGGTACTGAATGAAGACTGACAGTGTAATATCGAAAATGCAGCGTTCACAAAACTCCGGCCTCAAGTTTTTCCATGACAGTGCAGTTTTTACTGTCACAGACGGCAATTTTTTCCCACTTTACAATAAATGTATCATTTTCTTTCTAGAGACTTATTTGTTTTGCTCAATAAAGACAGAAGTTGTTTCTTAGGTGGAATTTATTTAACCAATCCTCTGCCGGCACTTGTCTCTATAACCTTCGGGAAACGCTGACAGTGGGAATTGTGTGCGGGAATAGAAGACTGTGTGACCTCCGAGAGGCAGGTGTCGTGGAGACAGTGAAGAAAAGAATTAAAGGGGTATTGTGACCACACAACCTTTTTTTTTTTTTTTTATATTGAGTTCAGGTTATAAAAAATAAGAAAGCATACTCATCTCCCCCAATCTGCTGCTGCTCCCTGTCCCCACTGCTCTCAGCCACTTCCTGGTTCCTATGACGTGTTGTACCCACAGAAAATGTCTTCTCGCCCAATCACTGACTGAGGCAAGTCAATCAGTGCTGTTGGCAACGCGGTGGGGGATCAGGGCAGGGGAGTATTTTTTTTTATTTTTTTTTTGCAGTATCAGAAACCTCTTGTGCCTCTGGATTACACAGTTAAATTGAATATTCTTAGGATTTATTAGTATCATACAATATCAAAAACAAAAGACACATGGAACCAAGCAAGTGTCATGAGGGCTTTATTGGTAGTACGAGGGGAGTGTGCATTGGAGGCAGTCACTATGGATTATGGCAGGGGCATATACCATGGAGACATGACATTTCTGCAACAATTGTGCTTCCTTATTTGAAAGATTTTTGAAGCCAAAGCCAGGAACAGACTATAAACAGGGAACAGGTCATATAGGAAAGACTGGGATTTCTTCTCTTCTCAAATCCATTCCTGGCTTTGGCTTAAAAAATCTGTAAAATAAATCTCTGTGTTAAGGCACCAATAGGGTCCTTTTTGGTTAATATGGTAAAAAGATCACTGACCACAAGGAGACCAATGCTGGCTAAAGCGCTTAATACAGTGAAACCCTCCATGCGTTGCCCCCTGGGAAACATCAATATGCAAAAAGGGCTGCAGAGCCTCAGTTACGAGTCTCAAAACACAGAAGTAGTTAGATATCCCTCCAGGGAACGACCAAAGGGATGGCTCCTGTACAGAAACTACCACATTAACTGGACCCTTCGGTCAGTATCCAACTCAATTACAAGTCTGGTGATATAACCAGGGAAAAACCAAGGCCAGGTATCCTTCCAAAGACAGCTGTTTCGGAGGGTTGCCCCTCGTCGGCTCTCAGGGCATGATGGGAGCTGTAGTTTTTGTTGGATAACCTCTGGTATAGTTACTTGTACAGCTTGTATATGAGTATTCGTTCTCATGTAAACAGAATGATTATCCAGTGCTATATAGAGCTGGAGTTTCGTACCATTGTGTTATGCTATGGATTTCATATAACCTCGGTATGATCTTTGACTTAAGTTTAAGCCTTAGAAGAGCAGACTGTCAGGAACGGAGTCCTATTAGGGCGACAATTGCGTCGTTTCCTGCTCATTCTAGAAATCCGCTTTGAACGTAATGAATTATTGAAGCAATTTGTTTGGTGTAATGGCGCGGCTTCCACGTGAATTTGTTTTCTTAATGCATTAGTCTCCAGAACAGTCGCGCTCATAAACGGCTCCTCATTAAAAACAAAAACGCTTTATTTATGTCGCAGAGAAGTTTTTGATGATTATTCTCTAATCGCATGAAATGACTCCTCAGTACCCGGCAGCGCCAAGACGCCGTCCTTTACTTATTACTTTATCTCCTTTTGAACGTTTTTGTGTCGCTGCTTCTTCACACAAACATCTGAGACGCCCTTGTTCTTCTAAGATGAGTCAATGAAAACCCCGCAGAGACCCCATCAGTATGGGGAGGACGAGCCGCAGAGGCCCTCTCGGAAACAGAAGCCGCTAAATGCATATATATATACAGTATATTCTCATTACGCTTATTGCCCCCTCATGGACTCTGGTGGAATTCAAGCAGAATTGAAGCCCTATTGACTTCTATAGGATTTCTCTAGTGGAATCCGCCCAAAGAATTGACCTGACAATTCTTTGGGTGGATATTAGATCTCCGGCAAAAAATTTGGTGCAAATATTCCACCGAGTAAACAGTGTGGAAATCCCATTGAACACAATATAATATTGCTCTGTTCATATTTTACAGTCAGAATTTCTAGCAGAATCCGTGGAATCCATTGTATCTATTTATTACTTTACTATTGTATCTCCGGTCAGATCTAGAATCGACCTGTGATGCAAATCTGCAGCACCTCAGCCATAGCGTTGCATTTGCTGCAGAATTATCAACGAGGGTGCCGGGGATTTTTAGCTAAAATGCTGCAGATCTGTATCTACATTGACTTTTGTCCTTTTGGTATGTGAAACAGTCCGTCGCTCATCTACAAGTACAAGGAATAAATCGATTTTAAACTTTTTTTCGGTGCCACATTTTTACGAACTTGAATAAATGAGTAGAACTCATAAGGAGCCTTAAGAAGGACACATTAAAAACTAAGCCGTATC